>NW_007733449.1:36379-60192 GCF_000696425.1 Galeopterus variegatus | reverse complement strand
CTCTCATCAAATGTCAGGGGTCTCGTAAATCGAGAAGGTTTTAGAACAAAAATTATGGGAAAACATTAAAAGCCATCCCTTTTATTTAAATATTATAAGTAACAATTAATTCTAACTATAAATGACTACATTAAACATGAAGAAAAATATAAAGAAAAATAGTAAATTATCCATGATCCCTCAATCCATTGTTAAGTAAGTTTATTTATCTATTTCTTTTCTCTATCTCTCTCTCTGTCAGTATTTCATATAACTATGTTCACACATACACAAAGACAAAATTTGGACCATACTTTGCATTCAAATTTATACTGTTACTATACATTGTATCACAAACAATTCCCTTGTTACTAAATATTCTTCTAACGCTTAAATTTTATTGGCTGTGGAGGATGCTAGCTTCTGTAGATCCTATAGTTTGTTTAACCATTCTCCACTTCTTAGGCGACAGAGAGTGTGAATCATTTTTAAAATTATAGTTTTAAAAAGAAAGGCATAATAGATGCATTATTTATCAGCCACACTGAATTTCTGAACCTCTTGGAACATAGAACTAGTCTGAGCTCTTGGTAGCTGAAATTTTATCTTGCTCATTTTTCTACCCCCTTTGTAATTCCATTAAATCTGTCTTCAATCCTTGTTTGTTGAATGAATAAATAGATGAATAAATACGTGCTTTGAACAGGAGTTAATTGAATCTAGATTTCTTTCAGACAGAAATGTACCCGAATTAGCCCTAAGTACCATGTGTACCTAAGGGACTTTTGAAAAAAAAAATCATAAATTTATATAATAATGACTTTTGTATTTTACAATTTTTGTTCCTAAGGATTGTTTTCTTTCTATTACACATTCCTAAATGTCCTGATTGTGCTCGTCCAGGAATAGGTTGAATAACTAAATAATCTGAGATTTGTTTTTCCATTTCCATTATTTTTCTACTTCACCATTATTTGGAGGCATTTCTGTGTATGTCTTATAGTTTAAGGAGATTATAGTAAGGGAATAAACATCACCTGCTTGCCCTTTTGGAAGGGAATTTAAAGGTCATTAAAGGTCATCTCACGCTTGAATGCCCTCACAAGCAGGTGAGCAGATCTTACTACTTCCAGTAACAGGAAACTCACTATCTCCTAAAGCCAATCAATCCATATTTGGACAGTTATTTTGTTAGTGATTGGTGCCAGGACAAAATTCTTTCTCATTTCCACCCCTTCTCTTGGCTTACACTTAGCTCCTGTGCCAACTCCTCTGCCACCACCTCCACTTTCCTGGGCCCATCCAATTCTCCCTGGTCTCTAGCCCTGGTCAGCACCAAGGCTCCTGTCTGCAGAGGAAGGGAACTCAACTTGTAAGAACCTGGGCTTCAAACCCAATCTGTCTGGTCACAGCCAAACCTTTTTTTTTCATTATTTTGGTAAAATATGTATAACTTATTATGTATCGTCTTAACCACTTGTGAGTGTGTGATTCAGTGGCATGAAATACATTCACAATGTTGTATAACCATTACGACCATCTATACCCAAAACTTTTTCATTTCCCCAACATAAAATCTGTACCCATTAAATAATAACTTCTCATTCCTTCCCTCTATTTTATTTTGTCTATGAATTTGCTGATTGTAGGTACCTCATATAAATGGAATAACGCAATATTTGTCCTTTTGTGTCTGAAGGCAGAATTCTATTTACTACAGCACCCTACATTCATAGCATTATTCTCTGTTTCTAATGCATTTTGTTTATTTAACTTTCCCAAACTCATTTGGGCCTAAGAGCTGCCATACTTTTACAGAGATCTCAAAGGCTTTGACTACATGTCATTTGATTCAGAAAGCAAGGCAGAAGAAACAATGCATTTCTTTGTTTTGAACTCTATACTCCTTTTCAGGCAATTTCTCCTTCCTGTTATGCCAGATTCCTTTTTATAACAATATGAAGAGTGGAGAATAAGTGTCCCTTCACCCCCAATAGCAGTCATTCTAGTTTCGATCCTGCCTTTTAAAAGAAATGTCTCTTCTTTTTCTAATAAATTTGAGAGCTGTGTTTATTTTAGAAACAGATACTATTTATGGCCTATTTTTTTAAAATCATGAAATTTCTTTTTTTTTTTTTTTTCGTGACCGGCAATGGATCGCAACCCTCAGTGTCGCGCCCGTACTGGACTGGGACCGGCAACGGGATCGCAACCCTCGGTGTTGCATCCGCACCTCGCTCAGCCAGTGAGCAGCCGGTCTGTATGTGGGATCCGAACCCTCGGCAGGAGCGCCACCGCGCTCCCAAGCGGCACACTGTAGCAGTGCGCCACCGGGCCGGCCCAAAATCATGAAATTTCAAACCATCTCATTAGTATCACTTCATAATCTTTTTGGTGTTAAAATTAAGCTCAAAGGCTTAAATAAATCTGCATAAATCTCCATTCATTCGTCCTCTTATCTCTTTTTGAGAATCTACACTTGTCCATTTGACTCTTCCAGCACCTCTACTGGCTGACAACACTTTAGCAATCTTATTTGTAAATTTTCTTGGAACCCTGGATTGTAGTTATTTACAGCATCCTACTGTTCACTTTAAATCTCTATCAATCTTGGGCTTTCTTTTTCTGTAACCGTATTTAGTATACTATTTAAATTCTGAAAATCATTATTCTTGGGAGAAAAGACAAGAAAAAAGTAACAGTGGGGCAGTTCTCCTTTTGCTTTGTTATTGCAGCAACATCATGCCATCTGTGCCAACTTCTGATTTGTCTCTTCCTGGTATTGCTTTTGTTCATAATGTAACTTATAAATTACAGATCTTCCTCTGTTCGCTATTGTTGGAGAGCCCCAGCACTCTCTATATTTCTTCTAGAGGAGCTCTTCTTTCTCTTTTTTATCCCAGCCCTTTTGAAATCAGAGGTCAAAATAGAACAATGTGGAAACCTTCATTATGTCTCCCTTGGTGCAATCACAGTCTGTGATTGTGCAGATAGAATTGCAGACTATGTGGACAGGTGGGTGCTGTTCAATTCTCCTTCAGAGTCTCTTGCCCCAGAGTCATGATGCTGTTTTTGCTGAGCCCTTTGAAATCTGCATTCCCGAAATCCAGGCTTTCTCATCCTATTTTCAACTCCTCCCTACCTGTCTATAGAAGATGTCAGCATAGAAGCCTTTTATCTGTTGTGGTTGGAATGGAGGTGGACAATTAATCAAAAAGACAGTTAAGGTACCAAATTATAAAAAGATACACATACCATGGATGTTTTAACTTAAAATATATTAATGAAACAAATATATTTACTCACTAGTATTTTGACATAGTGCTATGGTTTTTTTTTTTTGTTGTTGTTGTTGTTTGTTTGTTTTGAGTTCCATGTTGTCACTTTTGCATCATTTGTAATTTTCAGTTTTGGTTTCTGGTAAGTTGGGCCTTGTAAAGACATATGACCACAGAATCCACCTAGATCTGTATTTTTAACAGTTTTTAAGTTTTCAAATAACTTTTACAGTTGTCTTGCCTACATCTAATTTAATAGCAATTCTTTTTAGTAACTATCAAAAGTTTCTAAAACATTCAGCTTAGTTAATAACTTCCTCCTTTTTGCACTAATGTTTATTCAGTTTGTATAATATTTAATTTAAGTGATTTATCTGCAATATCCAGCACAACTGGTGTGAATAGGTTTGGAAGGAAACATAACAGGCTTTTGGTAAACATATAACTTGGCAGGTGGAACAAAGATACTAGAGAATAGACTGCTGAACTCGAGCCCTGGGTCCCTGGGTGTCAGCAATTATGTTTTAACAAAGATAATGAAAATCCTTGGGTGAGTGGAAAATGGTTAAGAGGGATTCTGCCATGTGCTATAATGATATCATTGATTTCACCCAAGGTTTGTTATTTCACTTCATTAGCTGGCATCTCTCCAAGTAACAGTTCCCCTGGTTACTTCTTCTCTCTATAGAGAAATAAAATTGCTATGCAGTCCAGGCTGTAACTTGCCAGACATTCTGCTTTTAGTTTGGAATCTCTAATCAAATGTAGTTGAGTTTCCCATCACAACTGTTTCATGCCTCTGTGTCAGCATTGTAAACTAAATTAGAACACATCATCTATTTCTTCCATTTGGCCATAGTCTGTTAATACTATTTCATAAATAATATGATTTCTTAGAATATTCAACATCACACACTGTCAGCATTTTTGTGGCCCTTCAACAATTTCTCGCTACCCCCCAACTTCTTCTCCCATTCCCACTTCTGGTAGCCTCAGGTCTGTTCTCTCCTTTTGAAAGTTCAATAAATTATTGTGGCGGTTGTATATTTCTTTCTTTTAAAAAATTTATTTATTTATTTTTCTCCCACTTAAGAGTGAGGACTTGTGGTATTATATTGCACACAGGTGTGGATATTCAATGATGTGCCCCACAGATATGTACAATCAGTTATATTTCAATAAATAAATTATTTTTATTTTATTTTATTTTTTTCCTTTTTGTCTTTTTTCGTGACCGGCAATGGATCGCAACCCTCAGTGTCGCGTCCGTACCGGACCGGGACCGGCAACAGGATCGCAACCCTTGGTGTTGGGTCCGCACCTTGCTCAGCCAGTGAGCAGGAACCGGTCTGTATGTGGGATCCGAACCCTCGGCGGGAGCGCCACCGGGCTGGCCCCTCTTTGCCAAAGTTCTAACCATTGAGAAGAAGAAGCTGCAAGAACCCCACCTATGCTCCTGAGTCTTTTAGTCTCCAGCCTGTGGCTTGGGTGATGGAGATGCTCCTTCTGCCTTCTAGCAGTGTGATCACTCCCATGAAGATGCAAACACTGAATTGTAGGTTAGTGGGCATAGCATGTCTCAGTAGACTATTACTAGAACTAGTCACCAAAACGATGGACAGCAAGCTTGACTGACCATATCTTGTCTTCATGGAGCCCCTTACTACTCCCGATAAGGAGCGTTGACCATCATTCATCCTCTTCCCCCAGGGCAGTAGCAGGTTCCCTTATACTAGTGATACTTGGGTATTTTCTGGACATGACTCCTTGGTGCTCTGTGTACACAAAGACAGCAATCAGCAGCAGTGCCCATAGAGGTGACCGTGTGGCTGTTGCTATACAATGTGTCAGGGATAAATGTAGTACATGATTTTTCCATGATCTTTTGCAAAATTATCCTACCCACCCCACCTTTTTAAAATGATAAGCTTAAAATCCTGAGCTTTCTTTTTTCCCTTTGGGTTGTACTCTTCCATAGTGAACTACTGTGTTCATTGTGTCTAGGATAGTGTGTTAGAAAATTGAGTGCTTAAATGTTTTTAAGTTAATTAATTTATATAAGATCCCACTAACTTTAGGAGCAAAGGTTTCAGGAGTTGTTTTTGAACAATAATTTGCAGTTGCTGAGTTATAGGTCTTGCTGTACTGCATTTCCTTCACATGTTGCAGTTACTCAAGCAGCAGGTACATGGTCAACTTCTAAATAGTACAGTTGTTTTTTGTTGTTGTCATTCAGCATTAATGTTAACCTGATCCCCAAATACAACTTCTTTGCTTCTATTAGAAAATAGAAATTTCTCTCGAAGAAATGGCATTTATGTGTTGGTATATTAAAGTTGTAGTGATCAGGTGCTTATATTAATCTCAATGAATCATCATCTTAAAAGTTAAATTTAATTCTGAACTCAAACATTTATAAAACTTAGATGTAATCTCTTTTCTTTTACTCTTTCAGGCCAAGCCCACCGTTTTTCTATTTGTTGGTGAATGCATGCTTCCCACAGAAATTCTGATCTAATTTTGTAACTGAGAACATTAGGCTTGCTAGCTATAACTTCGTATAATGTATGCTATACGAAGTTATTACGCGACACTGAGGGTTGCGATCCGTTGCCGGACACGGAAAAAGACAAAAAAAAAAAAAATGGCAGCTCTCAGCACATTTTTGCTACACATATATGTAAGATTAAAGTTTGCCCAAAAAATATATTTGTAAAGATTTCCTTCAAAGAGTTGATTAAATTCGAGGCTTTTGTCAATTTCATTTGTGTTCTTCCTGCGGTGCTGGAGATCTGCTCCAAAGCTAAATATTTTTGTATTTTATAACCTGTAAAATGCATCTTCTCTTTTAAATTGAAAACAGCTATGAGGACTAAAAAAAGCATAACTTTTATACACACAGGAAGTGGAAAGATACAGTAATTACTGTGTTCTTTTTCTGATAGTTTATTATTGTATTTCTTGGCCCATAGAGCTTTCATTATGAACTGTATTGGCTCCCTGAGAAATTATTCTACAGTTCAGTAATTTGTGTGTATTTGAGTAAATGATAACTCAGGGACCTCAGTAAACTTTAAATTGTTCCACTTAATTTGTTTTTTTAAACTGTAGGCACCATTGTGATACTATGCATTGTCTTAATATAGTTTGTGTTTATTGGGCTATGAACTATGGGCAGTTGAATCAAGATCAGTCCTCCATCATATCATCACCTGTCTCTGTATCCTTTCCTTTGGTTAAAAACTTCCTTCTTCTCCTGAGAACTGTGAACATCCTTCTTGTGGGAGACTCACCTGCCCTCTGCACTTCTCTGTTAGGGCTACTGACTCCATCAATGCAGATATAATCTCAAATATTTCAATTACATATTTGCCCCTCCTTGCTGATACTATTGTGTGTCTCTCCAGATCCTAGAGATGCAATTTATGGTGGGACTAATACTTTTATACAACTTGTTTTTTTAAAGAAAATTGGGGGCACCGGACCTGAATTAGATGTGGGTAGGTCAGAGAGCTTCAGAATGATTGGGTGAAGAATTTGCTACAAATCAGGGCAAATATCATCTCCTCCATCTCTGAGCAGCTGACCTGTTGCTTAACTCCAGTTGTAGCTGCATCTTTGGGAATGTTGCAGGATTATGATAACAGACACCAATCTGTGATATTGTTTAGCATAGGACATAGGGAAGCACTTCTAATTGGCTTTTAGTAACCACAGCAAAGCAACTAGTATTGTAAGATAGGTGTGTTAGGCTCCCCACTCCCCACCCCCAGGGATCTGCGTTTAGGAGTTCCATGGATTCTCTCCCAGAGTCTTTAAATGAAAGTATTGACATTTTAGGTGTTTAATATTCCTCATTTAGAACAATACTTGATGGAGTTGAGAGGGAAAGGAGTGCCAAATAGCTTCAACTGGCTTCAGTTTACTTGTCTCAATTTCTTCTCTCTTTTTCTCAAACTCTTCCCTTTCCTTTTCCTCCTCCTTCTTTTGCTGAATCCCTAAGTGGTTTGGGCATTGTTTTAAGTGATGCCCAGAGTCAATAAAATGTATGTCAAATGTTCCCATAATGTAAACCAGAAAAACACTGAGACCTAGGAAAGGTAGACTGAAGCATGTCTGGATGCTTTTCCTGTTGTATTCAGGTTTGCAGCATATTGTTCCTTTAAGCACCCAGGAGATACAGGAGGTCAACCCATGCAACCCATCTCAAGCAGAATGAGTGGCAAAATATTGACGATTTCACCTGTTCAGAAATAGAAAGGGCTCCTCACATTTTTACAAAGATTATCTATTTTGTCTATTAACTGAGGATGCAGAATGTGCCCGAGCATTTTTACTCACAGAACTAGTGAGAAAAGTTTTTTAAAAAATGCATTATACGAGTTGTTTGCTTAACTTTCTTACCACATGTCTTCTTTAATAGTAAGTCGATAAGAATCACATTGTCGTCAGAAGATTTTAAGACAGTAGTAGTCTTCTTAGGGTACACTAATTAGGGTACTATACACTTATCACTGTACTTTCATCAGAAAGGCATTTAAAAGCAACAAATCACAAATTGCTTCTTTTTCTGTATTTTTAAGCCACTCACTGCTGAGTTTGTGGGGGAAGTTTGTGGTATTACACAATTTGAGGAATTTAACAAGTTCCTAGTCACTGCCAACCTGCTAAAGTAATTTGGGGAAATTCGTTCACTATAATGCTTCCTTGCTTCCACTCACCATCACTAATTTCTTCAAAACTAGGTATTTTGCTGTGGATGTGGAGATTCTCATTTAGCCTCTAAGGTCCAGGCACACTTCTGCTGGCACCAGCAATCCAGAGGCTTTGGCTACTGGGAGGTCTTGCCAGCATGGTCTCTGAATGGCCACTTACTCACACTGTCCTTTTTCGGGGGAAAGGGGGTCTCTCCACAATCCCAAGTTAGCCCAAGACCTGGCCTCTTCATCCGTTTCCTTTTCTTCTGTGTCTGGAGATTTTGCCTCCTCGCCAGTTGCTTTTCCTCTCCCTGACACAGACTGTAAAGTCTTTCCCATCTTCCACACCATCATCGCCACCTCCACCCCCACTGCCAAGAAATCCCTTCCTTCGACCTTTTGATCCCATATCCCCTTAAGCTGCCACCCCGTCTCTCTCCTTTCCTTCACCACCAGCCTTCCTCGATTGGAGGATTTTGTATCATTCCTTCCATTCTCCCTCTGTACTACCCTGTCTTCCTGTCTTCACCCTCACTGGTCTACTAAAAGTACTACTTTCATATCATCAGTGGCCTCTACTCATGAAATCAATTTCTCTCAGTTTCCCTTCTCCTTTTCTCCAATGTTTGCCACTATCGAGACAACTACTTTCATTTGGATCTTTTTTCCTGTGGTTTCTGTAAAGAAGGGTGTCCTACAGTTTTCCTTTCTCTCTAGCTAACCTAGCCAATCCCCGTCTTGCAACATCCCTGTTTTTAATTTCTTCTCCAGTTTGGGAAATGTCAGATTATTCTAGCTCTATCTTCTCTTTCTCTTTTCTTCTATTTCCATACTCTATCTGTTGATATCACTACTGTGTACACAACTCTTAAGTCTACAAATCAGTGTGGATGATTTTCTTCCTAGTTCAAATTCTGAATCACCATCTTCTTATCCTGAAGATGTTCTCAGGAACACTCCCAGATCCAGATATTGGCTATTGAAAATTTTCATTTATTCAGCATTTTACAAGTGCCATGCTAGAGTCTGGAGATAACAAAGATGAATAGGATTTATGCCTACCCACCAGAGGTTTACAATTCAGTGTGGAAGGCAGAGTTCTAAGTAAGTAATAATAATAGTGGCTGGCATTTATTGAGCATTAACCTTGGTAGGTATGGTGTAAAGTCTTTGACATAACCTATGCCATGTAATCCTAGCCAGCCTTGTCGGTATCAGTATCTCCAATAGGTGCAGAAATCATGACAGCAAAGAGTAAAGTAACTTTCCCAGAGTCCTTTGGATGACAAGTGGCAAGGTGGGTGTTAAAACCAGGCAGTCATTCTTAAGTACTATCTGATAAATGCATTTAAAATGTGCCCAGAAAGGGCTTTGTGAATTTAAAAAAGGAAGCTTTAAATTCTGCCTAAAAAGGTCAGAGAAGGCTTCCTAGATCCCGTTTGAATTGGGACCAGCAGAAGAAGAATGGAAGGAAGGGGGCATTTTAGGCAAGAGAAGCTTGGTGAGAAGGAACATGCTCTATTGGCGGGATGCTAAGAGTAGAGAAGCCTTGGCCTTGTCACGTTCTGCTGTTTAGTTCATTAGGTTGTCTCTGCCCCAAATTCTTTCTTCCACTGTCTCTGCCTTCAGTTACTCTCCCTGGTAGTGTAACTCTCCCCTGAACTGTGAGAACCTGTTCATGGCGCTTATGCGGTGCCCAGTGCACGCTGCCTTTGCTGAACATGCTGTGTCTCACCTTTGCCTTGGTGCCAGACTGTGTTCCCCTCTCTGATTCTGTGGCTTCCAGTACAGTTGCATGTGTAGCAACTCAGTACGCATCTATTGAATGCTGAGTGATGTTAATTAGGGCAAGACAGACAAAATTCTTGGAAAGTAAGTCAAAATAATCCCTAATCCTTCCCAGATAGAATGGTAATCAATTTGGTTGAGGAATAAATTATCCAATGGATGTTTGAAAACATAACCTACTCCAAGTAACTTGATTTAGCTGATGCAGCTAGCTTTTAAAGATGCAGTTTATCCACTGGCAGTGGGATGTTGGCCGTAATTACTGGGGCCAACCCTGAAATTCTGCCTTTAAATTTTTATTTATATTGGGCATCTAAAGCCTCTCAGCACTCTATAATTTCTTATTAGTAAGAATCATTAAATTTTCTCAATCAAAAGTTGAACAGGATTTAAAAATACATTTATAGTGGCTTCATGATGTCAAAACAATCACTTGGAGGCTGAAAAATATGTCCAACATACTTTTGTATTTGCCTCCCAGTTTGAATTTCTTGTTTGATTCACAAAGAAAGATTTTTTTTGTTTTTGTCCTTTTTGAGACTGGCTGCACCGCACTCAGCCAGTGAGTGCTGTGAGCGCACCGGTCATCCCTATGTAGGATCCAAACCCGCGGCAGGAGCGCTGCACTCTCCCGAGTGCGCCATGGGGTCGGCCCTCTATTGTCTTCTGTTTCATTCTGTTGCTGTTCAAAAGTGTGTTGTCAGCAGATGATTTGATTAGACGCTTCATAAAAGAAGATATATGACTGGCCAATAAATCCATAAAAAAGCATTTAACATTATTAGTCATCAGAGAAATGCAAATTAAAACTACAATGTAATACCACTACACATCCACCAGAATGACTAGAATTAAAAAGATCAACAACAGTAAATGTCAACAAAGATGTGTAACAACTGGAACTCTCATATGTTATTGGGAATGTAAAAGTGTACAACAAATTCAGAGAAAGGGCTGGCAGTCTGTATGACCTGGTGATTCCAGTCTCACATATCTACCAAGAGAAATAAAGACATGCATTCACAGAAATGTTTATAGCAGCTTTATTCATAGCATCCCCAAAATGCAGAGGCCAGGTGTCCATCAATAGGGGGATGGATAAATTAACTGGTGTATTTATATAATGGAAAACTATTCAGCAATAAAAAAGGAATGAACTATTGATACATACAACACCATGGATGAACCTAAAATCTGTATGCTAAGTGAAAGAAGCCTTGTACAAAAATATAGGATTCCACTTATGTGCAACTCTAGAACAGATAAAGCTAATCTATAGTAAAAAGATATCAGAAAAGTGGTTGACTTTGAGGGGATAAGAGTGGATTTTGACTGGAAAAGGACACAAGGGAACTCTCTAGGGGGATGGCGCTGTTTTATATTTGACAGGTGTTTTGGTTACACAGCAGTATACAATATATGATTTATGCACTTTATTTTATGTAAATTTTACATCAAAAGATAGCACCTATAAACAAATATTGAACTCTATTAATGTATTAATGATATCCTTGCTGAAGCATGTGGGGGAAATATAGTAATGTCTATAATTTGTTACAGCAGCCACAGGAAACTCATAAACACCAGGAGGCAACAGTATGGGAGTGTGATAAATCTGAGGCCCAAGCAGAGCTCCTTTGCATGGCTGTCCATCTCCACTGCCCTTGGAAATCTACTTTCACTCTCCAGGGGATCACAAACAGGGAGAGGGTCTGCCTCTAAAACTATACTCCTGGAGTTTGTGAGCTGTCCTGTCATTCTTTCCTCTCTCCGGATCCTCTGGTTCCAGCACCCATCACAGTTCAGGCAGGGCACACATGCATTCCTTTCAAGTGTATGTGGCTTTCACCATGTGATGATGGAATCGGGGAACACAGCTATCTTTGGATGAGGTCAGTTATGAGTGGGCAAGCTCATGTGACTTGATTAGTTTAGCATAAGTGTAAACCTTTAAATAGACTCTTAGCTTTCCCCTGTTTTTGCATCTATCATGAGAATAGGTTGGATTAGATGATAGCTGTGGTTCCTTCCAACTCTGCAATCCTGCGACTCTCATTAGTCTGCATTTGCTTTTACCCCTGAGCCTGCAGCCCTTTCTTACTGTGGGACTGTCTTCTTCTAGCTGAAGTCCCAAGTTGGTCTCTCTGTCAGTGACATAAGTTCCTGGCGAAGGAGGATTGTTTTTCATTTTGGATACCAGGTCAAAGCTTAAAAAAATTAACTTATGATTTAGTTGGTATCCCTGGATTCAGACCTTGGAATTTACCTAACTAGGCTTTCTTTTCCCAGGTACCTACATTTCACCCAGAACTGTGAACAGAGCTTGATCAACCAGTCTGAATTCTTGCAAACTTTTATTTTTTTTTATTGTATACTTTTCTAGCATGTTGCTTGCTTTCGACCTCCCAGTCTCAGTCATGTCAACATAGATTATTGCCCTTTTCCTGAGCCCATGATTTCACATGTACATTCTGAGATTCTTATAGCTCTCATTTTCCCTCTCATCCCAACTTCCAATAAGGGTTCTGTGTGTCCCCACTTCACATAATGTCAGGGTGGTCACTTGGCTCTCAGACCCCCCAACTCTGCATCATTATGAACCAGCATTGGCATTCACCAGAATACTTGGAACACAGCTTTCTTACTAAACATGCTTTGAGCACCTACTATAAACCAGACATTTCTATAGTGAGTGTTCAAATCTTAGACTAAGATTCAATTCTTGTTTTAAAATGTCATTGAAATAGAGAAGGTTAAGGCAATCATGCAAATAATAATAAGATTAAGTAGGCGTTGCTGAAATATTGATGGAAATGGCCCCCAATACAGAAGTCAATAGGCCTAGGTTCTGGTCCCTAATTGGCCATTTGCCATGAATATGAATTTTTGAGCATCAGTTTTCTTTTCTTTTCAGTGGGTTTATGGAGACCCTATACTTTGTGAAGATGTTGTGTGTATTAAACAGGGTAAATGTGTGTAAAGTGCCCAGCATTACCCCTGGTTCATAGTAGGAGATCAGTCAGAGATTCTTAAACACCAAGAAGGGGATGCAAAGGAAGGAGAGATCACAGGTAATTGAGTGGATCCAAAAGTGCTTTGTGGAAAATGTAGCATTTAAGGTAGGTCAGACTGGTAGCTCCTCAGGGCAGAGCTTCTGAATTACTTTCTCTATCCTCAGGGTTCCATACATAGACTGTGCTTAATATACATTGAACAAATAGACTCTGAAGAATGGATAGGCTTCCAAAGGGTTGAATTGGACTTGGAGAAAGGGCATTCGGAGCAGGGGCACAGCATGGACATGGGACGGTGCAGGTCAAGCTGGCAGAACAGCAAAAATACAAAAGGGAAGAACTCATGATTTTCAGATGAATTGGCACTCTGTAGCCACCAAGAAAGGAGTCAAACATATTTGAACCTATGATTTTCCATGTGTTTTGGATCATTTCAAGGAATAATGCAAAACGGTTTTATAGCTTGAGCCAGGCTTGCCCATAACTCGTTTCATAATTAGATGTTATGTTTCAAATGTTGGTATTCCTGAAAGAGGTAACATTAATGTGCAGAAATAGCTGACGAGTGTGTTGAGGTATCAGAAGGGAAGGAAGAACCACGGAGAGGGTACTAAAGACTAACTTGACTGTGGTGTTTTACTGACTTGAATATGACCTCCATTGTAAGTGCACCACTATTTAATGTGCCATTAAGTAAAAAATGCTGCCAATTATGTTTAATGATCATCCTGCACTACACATGAGTTGGTCATACTAACTTCTCATTGCTTTGACATTTCTCACATCTCTTCTGAGATATTTGGCACTTTTCCAACTTTCCTAGATTGTTTGGCATGAGACAGACAATCCTTTGCACATATTTCTATAGCAAAATTGAACTAAACTTCCCTTACCTGTTGTTCAGATCCCGTAAAACAATTGGTTACTGCTTTGCAATAAAATAAGGAATTGTTGTCATTCTTCCAAAAACAAACATTTATTACATTAATATCAAATTTATCCTGCAACTTCATTTCCGTGCCTTTCTACTTACACAATAACTTTTTGTTTCAATGCTGAGTCAGTGTAATCTTTTCAACACATGTAAAATGGCAATTATATTCACCACTAACTATAAGCAAAGCCCATTTAAACTGACATCTGTATCAACAGGTATAACCAAGTTTGGACACATGCAACTCGTGATAGCAACTGGTGGAAGACAATTGTAAGACCCCACTGATGATAAGACACACTCCTAATTTAGAGCAGTTAAAATGTGAAGAAAATGTGCATTTGAGAAACAGTGAAACACACTCTCTTTAAAGTGTGCCCAGGAACCAGTCTACTTCTTGCTGAAGTATTTCCTCTATCAGCTAAAAATTAAATTGGTTGAACCACATCCCTTTCTAGCTCTGGTTTCTTAATGTGCACTAACGTGTGTCCTAAATCTGTAATGTACATTTGGTGATCATGGCTGCTAAAAGGGCTTTGCTGGAAGAAAGGCTGATGCACTGAGCATTCACACACCCGAACTCCGTTTCTCAGGCTGGAGGTTGCATGATTACATGTAGGGCCTTCATGGTCATATTTGCCCTTGTGCCCTTCCATTCCTTACAGTCACCAGTTAGGAGTTTATTGAATGGATGGTTTTGTGATTTTCTTGTCCAGTTTACTTCTGGATGGTCCACGTTTCATAGATGTTATCTTTTCATATACATACAGGAAAGTGTATGTTGAAATCATTGAAATTGCAGAGTTTACCTTCCTTGAGTCAGTTTCATTCTTACCACCTTGAGCATGCTCATTTCAGACATCCCTGTACTGTGGAGTGTGCCCTACAAATAGAGATGTGGGAAACCTGCTAAAAGAAATCAGCCTGTCAGTCTACTTATCTTCCAGGCTGAAGGTTGATAGATACATCTTTCTGTGTTTTGTCAGCCTTCACTTTGAATTGAGCGGATTTCAAACTTTCCTCTCAGCAGTGTACTGAGAGTTTAATCTCTGAAGACTTATTTTATTGCTGATCATTTGTAAGATGGATAGATGTGAGTTTTTCCCTATCCATTTTCTCCAGTCACTTATGGGTAAAAGAGAATAAAGAAAAGCTCAGCAAACTGGATGGTCCTGAAAAGTCTTCAAGAGCTAATGTGGAAGGTGCACATACCAGTTGCTTTTGTTTCTGGGAGCCAAGGTCATTGGCATATGTATCAGACAACTTCACCTTGAAGCTGGATGTACTGATCCAGTTCTCTTGGCGTGAAATGGTTCTTGATTTTTTGTTTTTGGTCTCACTCCTATTACTATCGCAAGAGAGTTGCTTCTGTTCTAATCTGCTGAGTACAGTCTTCTAGCTGGTTAGATGATGAAATGTGATAATGTTTAAAACACCAAGCACAATGTTCAGTAAAAGTTATGTAATCTTCCTATTAGTATTTTGTGATAATTTAGTCTATTGGCTATATACTCTTCAACATTTTTGACTATATATTAGTGGAGTTGACATAATTAGCCAGTACTTTATTGTTATATTAAGAAAAAAACCCAAAATTTAAATTTAATTATACAATCCACATTGTGGAGAAAAAAAAAAGACATACTTTCAGAGGGAAATTCTTAAACAAGTGAATTTTATTTCTTAAAAACTGCATACCTTACCAAAGAGATATTTGTACCTGTTGTTTATTGCAACGCATTCATAATAGCCATGATACGGAATCAACCTAGGTGTCTGTTGACACATGCATGGATAAAGAAAATGTGGTATGTATACACAATGGAATACGGCTCAGGCATAAAGAGAATGAAATCCTGTCATTTGCGGCAACATGGATGAGCCTGGAAGACATTGTGTTAAGTGAAATAAATCAGGCACAGAAAGACAAACACCGCATGTTCTCACTCATACGTGGGAGCTAAAAAAAAAGTTGAGCTCACAGAAGTAGTGAATAGAATTGTGGTTACCAGAAACTGGGGTTGGGGGGTGGAGAGATTGATTAGTGAATACAAAATTACAGTTAGATAGGAAAAATAAGTTCTGGTGGTCTATAGTAGTGCTAGGCATCTATAATGAACAGTAATTTATTGTATATTCTCAAATGGTTAGGAGAAGCTCAAATGCTCCCATCACAAAGAAATGATAAATTTTTGTGATGATAAATATGCTAATTATCCCAATTCAATCATCATACATTGTATACTTGTATTGAAATGTAATTCTGTACCCCATAAATATGTATAATTATTATGTCAATTAAAAAATAAGTAAAAATAATAATTTGCATTAAAAATAACTGAGTACCATAAAACTTATATTTCTTCTTTTTTCTGAGTTACAAAAATCTCCCAGAAAATTGCTATTTACAAAAAGTAAGTGGCGTAGACCTTCCTTTCAAACTTATAGAAAATCAGACTTACTAAATCTCACTTAGTAAGTTAAAGGACAACACTATTTGGAAGCATTTAAAATAATATGGTTTTTGGGTACTTGAACATTTAAATGAGAATAAAAGTTGGCCTGAATTGGTTTTTTAAAATTGGGTTTTTTGGTTTGATAAAAATATATTATGATCATCTGGTGATTGTACAATTATAAACATTTGTCACAAGTCATTGAATGGTATTCTTAAAATTGGTGGATTTTTTTTTGTATGTAAATTATACTTCAATAATACTGACCAATAAAAAAAAATTATGGGATTTAGGAAAGGATTGGCTGGAATTCCAAGGAAGGGAGTTTCTATGGACGAACTATAACACTAAAATCATCGATGGGAACAGAAATTTTTTTTTTTGTCTTTTTTTCCGTGTCCGGCAATGGATCGCAACCCTCAGTGTTGCCCCCGCACTGGACCGGGGACCGGCAACGGGATTGCAAACCTCGGCGTTGCTCCTGCGCCTCGCTCAGCCAGTGAGCGGGAACCGGTCTGTATGTGGGATCCGAACCCTCGGGCGGGAGCGCCGCCGCGCTTCCCAAGTGGCGCACTATCCAGTGCGCCACCGGGCCGGCCCAGAAATTGTTATTTTAATAAGAAGCCAAATGTAATGAAACTATGAAGAAAATGATTTAGTGACTGTATTTTACATGCTTATTATACTTCCCAATATGTTTGGGTTCCCCACTTACATTATAATCATTTGTGTGTTTGGAGGTGGAGTGAGATGAGGGGGCGCGAGGGAGCGTGTGCACCACGTAAAAGTGAGAGGGCTGCAAAAGGTAATCGGTGAGGTTGGTGTAGTGGGGAGAGTGGTTCCTTCCACTTCTGCTCCTCTCAATCCACTTCCTATAATTATGTGCAAATAATAAACATTTCCTGTGCTTCAGAAGGATCATGTGTTATAATTGTAATACAAAAGCGAAAATGAGAAGATAAACAGATGAACCCAAATTGGTATTATTTTACAATTACTGGTTCTTTAAAATTAGGTCTACATGCTTTAAATAACCAGAGCCCAGAATCATACATAGTCCAGCTAAATTGATTGCTTATTTAAACCATCTGAATGTTCTTGAAAATGATGGCAAAATTGATGCTATTTTGGCAATTACTGTTGATCATTACTCTTCTTGAAATTATTGGATTGATTATACCATGCTTTGGCTATTAATAGGTCACCCATTGGCCTTGATTTTTAAGTACTAATTTAAGGATATGTAATAGTTTTATGTAGACAGATATTGTGTGCTCTCTAAGCAGGTTATTACTTTATCTGTACTGCTTCTTTGGAGAAAATTTCTTTCATACACATTTTAAAATAAAATGTCTATAAAGCATAGCCCTTTATAAAAATAGAAGGAAAAAATTCAACTGTGGGCCTATTACCCAATGATAATCATTGCTATCATTTTGATATACTTCCTTCCAGTCTTTTTTTCTCTGCTCAGCTGGTTCTGTTCCTTTTACTTATTTGTGATCTCTCTCTCTGGGCATCTTTGTTTACTTTTTTGTTGTTTTTGCTTGCCTTTATGATGCATTTTTATATGTTGCATCCATTTTACAAATACATTTTTAATGGTTGTCTTCAGTTTAAAACATACCATGCTTTACTTCCCGATTTTACTAATTTCTTATACTTTATTATTCATAATTAGATCAGGAAATACATTTCTTTTTGGTGAGAGAAAATTTTTATTTGCTTCAACTTATATATTGTAACTTAAATCAGCACATAAACTACCAAATTTTATAATAATTAAGATATCCAAGGTCAATCTACTGAATTTTAAATAGTCCCAGATGATTATCCATTCAAAAAAGTTGTTCTTATTCCACACTTAAAATGTTTCCCTTAGATTATTATTTAATGATTTACATACATTTTGACAGTAAACTTAAAGAGTTTTACATATAATACACTTTGTATCTTCTTGGTCTCTCCCTGAGTATCCTCTTACAGTCTCTTCAGATAGCCATAAAAGACTGATTGGATGTCTTTTATGTCTTTGTAATAATCTAGTCACAGGCTCTGAGTTTCTTTCTTAAGGTGAGGCCCTTGATTTTCCATTCTTACACATCTTGTGAGTTTCCTTCTCCTTTGCCCTCAAAAGGCTCAAAACCACATCCTCTTTTACAGTTTGCCTCATTTCCTGTCCATTCATTTCCCTGACTTTAGTTGGCAGGTGTCTTTGTAATAATCTAGTCACAGGCTCTGAGTTTCTTTCTTAAGGTGAGGCCCTTGATTTTCCATTCTTACACATCTTGTGAGTTTCCTTCTCCTTTGCCCTCAAAAGGCTCAAAACCACATCCTCTTTTACAGTTTGCCTCATTTCCTGTCCATTCATTTCCCTGACTTTAGTTGGCAGGTCTTATTTATTTAAAATTGAAACAACTAAGGGGTGTGTGTGTGTGTGTGTGTGTGTGTGTGTATAGATATATTTCTTTTTCTATCCCTGAATAATTGAACGAGGCAAGACTTTTCATCTCTTTTGCTCATAAGGCAAGTTCCTTCAACCTGGAGATTATTTTTGAGTATGTGTGATTAAAAAAAATTTTTTTTTGTTATTATTTAGTGTTTGTTTTGTTTGTTTATTTGGAGATTATTAAAGAGCCTGGGACTCATAGAAGGCATTGTGTATTCACATACATACTCATTACTGAGGTTGTTTACAGAATTTCCTCCCCTGGGGAGTCAATATGCAGCTGCCTTATATCCCTCACCTGTTACTGTTACCCAAATATAGACAAGTCTGAAGCACCATAGAAACCGTTCATGAAAAACAGCAAAACAGATGACAAAGTGGCTCACTTCTTTTCTTCTTAAGGGTCCCGCCTTAAAAGTTATTTCCAAAGTAAATTTGAGTCTGTTTTGTTTTTCCGATAAATTAATAATTTCTGATACTTAGATTGTTTAAACTTGATTCTTTTCCTCTTCACATGTATTGGATTAAATGAGCTAAGTATCTTCATGCCACATAAACACGGTCTTAACCTAAATTTTCACCTTGAAAACTTCTTTGTAAATGTGTAGTTTTGATGCTTTGCTCCCAACTGAACATTGAGTTTCTGATGGGATTTGGAGAAAAGGAATAAAACGCTCCCTCTTTGAGCTCCTCTCCTGGAGCTCCAGCTGCTGCAAGCTGAGCTAGTCAGCTTGACTCTCCAACAGGTCAGGACAGTCCAGTTTGTACTAGATATTTCACCACTTAAGTTGCTGATCATTATTTTTTTCTGTGTCTTTTTGTCTTTTTTTTCGTGCCTTGACCTTGGTGTTATAACACCTCGCTCTAACCAACTGACCTAACTGGCCAGCCCCAGTAATGCCCTTTCAATGAGCTGCTGTATTGGCGAGAGAGGGCATGTAAATAAATCACTACACTGCAGTCTGGCAATGGGGCAATGGGGGTTCAGGTAAAGAGTTGTGTAAATATAGAAGAGGGAGCAATGAGTTCTGACTGAGGTAGTGGGTGAAGGGAAGTCAGGAGAAGTTTCACTGCAGGTTTTCAATTTGATGTTCCAGATGAATAGGAGTTTGTCTGGGTCTATGGGTTCCAGATAGAGTGAAGGGTACAGGCAGAGGGTCAGAGTGGGGAACATGACCAAGCAGGTGCACGCCATGCTCTGTGGATAGAAGGAAGGCTAGAGAGGTGGGTTGGGGCTAACTTGAGAAGGGCCTGGAAGAGCCCAAGGTGGTTTTTATCAGTGGAGGGACCTGATCAGTTGTGCACTTCTCAATGTTACTGTGGCTGGTGGTGTTAAAAGCAGATTTGAAAGGGGAGCAGTCAGAGGCAGGAGACAAGTTAGGAGCTCTTTGCAGTAATTTCTTGAAGGAGATGAGAGCCTGAACCAGTTGTTGGTAGCAAGCTGCATTTGAGACAGATTTCTGAGGTCAAGTGGGCAGGATTTGGTGACTGCAGCACCAAAAGGAGGAGAGTAAAGGGTGATTCTGAGGTTTCTGCTGAGACAGGGGAGCAAGCGTGAAATATCCGTCAGCACTAAATTCATCCATATTGCTGTGAATGATGGAATCTCATTTCTTTTTATGGCAGAGTAGTATTCCATTGTGTAAATATGCCATATTTTCCTTATCCAGTCATCCATCAGTGGACATTTAGGTTGGTTCCAACTCTTGGCNGCCGCCGCGCTTCCCAAGTGGCGCACTATCCAGTGCGCCACCGGGCCGGCCCAGAAATTGTTATTTTAATAAGAAGCCAAATGTAATGAAACTATGAAGAAAATGATTTAGTGACTGTATTTTACATGCTTATTATACTTCCCAATATGTTTGGGTTCCCCACTTACATTATAATCATTTGTGTGTTTGGAGGTGGAGTGAGATGAGGGGGCGCGAGGGAGCGTGTGCACCACGTAAAAGTGAGAGGGCTGCAAAAGGTAATCGGTGAGGTTGGTGTAGTGGGGAGAGTGGTTCCTTCCACTTCTGCTCCTCTCAATCCACTTCCTATAATTATGTGCAAATAATAAACATTTCCTGTGCTTCAGAAGGATCATGTGTTATAATTGTAATACAAAAGCGAAAATGAGAAGATAAACAGATGAACCCAAATTGGTATTATTTTACAATTACTGGTTCTTTAAAATTAGGTCTACATGCTTTAAATAACCAGAGCCCAGAATCATACATAGTCCAGCTAAATTGATTGCTTATTTAAACCATCTGAATGTTCTTGAAAATGATGGCAAAATTGATGCTATTTTGGCAATTACTGTTGATCATTACTCTTCTTGAAATTATTGGATTGATTATACCATGCTTTGGCTATTAATAGGTCACCCATTGGCCTTGATTTTTAAGTACTAATTTAAGGATATGTAATAGTTTTATGTAGACAGATATTGTGTGCTCTCTAAGCAGGTTATTACTTTATCTGTACTGCTTCTTTGGAGAAAATTTCTTTCATACACATTTTAAAATAAAATGTCTATAAAGCATAGCCCTTTATAAAAATAGAAGGAAAAAATTCAACTGTGGGCCTATTACCCAATGATAATCATTGCTATCATTTTGATATACTTCCTTCCAGTCTTTTTTTCTCTGCTCAGCTGGTTCTGTTCCTTTTACTTATTTGTGATCTCTCTCTCTGGGCATCTTTGTTTACTTTTTTGTTGTTTTTGCTTGCCTTTATGATGCATTTTTATATGTTGCATCCATTTTACAAATACATTTTTAATGGTTGTCTTCAGTTTAAAACATACCATGCTTTACTTCCCGATTTTACTAATTTCTTATACTTTATTATTCATAATTAGATCAGGAAATACATTTCTTTTTGGTGAGAGAAAATTTTTATTTGCTTCAACTTATATATTGTAACTTAAATCAGCACATAAACTACCAAATTTTATAATAATTAAGATATCCAAGGTCAATCTACTGAATTTTAAATAGTCCCAGATGATTATCCATTCAAAAAAGTTGTTCTTATTCCACACTTAAAATGTTTCCCTTAGATTATTATTTAATGATTTACATACATTTTGACAGTAAACTTAAAGAGTTTTACATATAATACACTTTGTATCTTCTTGGTCTCTCCCTGAGTATCCTCTTACAGTCTCTTCAGATAGCCATAAAAGACTGATTGGATGTCTTTTATGTCTTTGTAATAATCTAGTCACAGGCTCTGAGTTTCTTTCTTAAGGTGAGGCCCTTGATTTTCCATTCTTACACATCTTGTGAGTTTCCTTCTCCTTTGCCCTCAAAAGGCTCAAAACCACATCCTCTTTTACAGTTTGCCTCATTTCCTGTCCATTCATTTCCCTGACTTTAGTTGGCAGGTCTTATTTATTTAAAATTGAAACAACTAAGGGGTGTGTGTGTGTGTGTGTGTGTGTGTGTGTATAGATATATTTCTTTTTCTATCCCTGAATAATTGAACGAGGCAAGACTTTTCATCTCTTTTGCTCATAAGGCAAGTTCCTTCAACCTGGAGATTATTTTTGAGTATGTGTGATTAAAAAAAATTTTTTTTTGTTATTATTTAGTGTTTGTTTTGTTTGTTTATTTGGAGATTATTAAAGAGCCTGGGACTCATAGAAGGCATTGTGTATTCACATACATACTCATTACTGAGGTTGTTTACAGAATTTCCTCCCCTGGGGAGTCAATATGCAGCTGCCTTATATCCCTCACCTGTTACTGTTACCCAAATATAGACAAGTCTGAAGCACCATAGAAACCGTTCATGAAAAACAGCAAAACAGATGACAAAGTGGCTCACTTCTTTTCTTCTTAAGGGTCCCGCCTTAAAAGTTATTTCCAAAGTAAATTTGAGTCTGTTTTGTTTTTCCGATAAATTAATAATTTCTGATACTTAGATTGTTTAAACTTGATTCTTTTCCTCTTCACATGTATTGGATTAAATGAGCTAAGTATCTTCATGCCACATAAACACGGTCTTAACCTAAATTTTCACCTTGAAAACTTCTTTGTAAATGTGTAGTTTTGATGCTTTGCTCCCAACTGAACATTGAGTTTCTGATGGGATTTGGAGAAAAGGAATAAAACGCTCCCTCTTTGAGCTCCTCTCCTGGAGCTCCAGCTGCTGCAAGCTGAGCTAGTCAGCTTGACTCTCCAACAGGTCAGGACAGTCCAGTTTGTACTAGATATTTCACCACTTAAGTTGCTGATCATTATTTTTTTCTGTGTCTTTTTGTCTTTTTTTTCGTGCCTGGCAACGGATCGCAACCCTCAGTGTCGCGCCCGTACCGGACCAGGACTGGCAACGGGATTGCAACCCTTGGTGTTGCCCCCGCTCCTCGCTCAGCCAGTGAGCGGCCGGTCCGTATGTGGGATCCGAACCCTCAGCGGGAGCGCCGCCGCGCTTCCCAAGCGGCGCACTGTAGCAGTGCGCCACTGAGCCGGCCCTGATCATTATTTTTTTTAATTGGTTTCGTACTAGATCGCTGCACGGCTATATTATTGCTTTAGGATGAATCTGTCCGACTAATATTTATTTGAAGCTTTTCGGGTTCTCTAATGCAGGGAAAATAAACTGACAGTATGTAAAAAACAGAACAGTTTTGGAATGAGATTTTCTAAAGAAATTTTAGAGGTACTTACAAGTTTAAATGTTTGTGTAAGTATTCCACTTGTGTGGCAAATTAGTTTTCCATTTGCTTTCCCTTTAGTCCTATGTGAAGGAGGTTGGGAGAGTGGGCAGGGAAAATGTATACGATATAGAGCTAGTACTTACAGTATCAATTCAAGTAGTTATGGAGGTTTACTCTGTGCCTGGTACTGACCTCTCTAGGGTTTCAGAACAAAGATGCATAATGCCCTTTCAAATTTTTTTTTTTCCTTTTTGTCTTTTTTCGTGTCCGGCAACGGATCGCAACCCTCAGTGTTGCGCCCGTACCGGACCGGGACCGGCAACGGGATCGCAACCCTCGGTGTCGCGCCCACACCTTGCTCAGCCAGTGAGCGGGAACCGGTCTGTATGTGGGATCCGAACCCTCGGCGGGAGCGCCGCCGCGCTCCCAAGCGGTGCACTGTAGCAGTGTGCCACCGGGCCGGCCCCTCAAATTTTATTTATATATTTTTGGCAGCTGGCTGGTGTGGGGATTGAGACCTTTGACCTTGGTGTTATAACGCCTCGCTCTAACCAACTGACCTAACTGGCC
>NW_007733449.1:2533-35527 GCF_000696425.1 Galeopterus variegatus | reverse complement strand
GCCATATTTTCCTTATCCAGTCATCCATCAGTGGACATTTAGGTTGGTTCCAACTCTTGGCTATTGTAAATAGAGCCATGTTTATTGTAAATAAACGTGGGAGGGCAGGTATTCCTTTGACATGATGATTTCCATTCCTTTGGGTATATACCCAGTAGTGATATTGATGGATCATATAGCAGTTCTATCTGTAGTTGTTTGAGGAACCTCCATACTGTTTTCCGTAATGGCTGCGCTAATTTACAGTCCCACCAATGTCGTAGGAATGTTCCCCTCTCTCTGCATCTCCACCAGCATTTTTATTCCCTGTCTTTTTGATAATGGCCAGTCTAACAGGTCTGAGATGATATCTCACTGTGGTTTTGATTTGCATTTCCTTGATGCTTAGTGACGTTGAGCATTTTTTAATGTGTCTGTTGGCCATTTGTATGTCTTCCTTTCAGAAATGCCTATTTAGCTCCCTTGCTGTTTTTAATCAGGTTACTTGTTTAAAAAAAAAAAACCCTTATTTTAAAGATTTGGCCAAGTTATTTATAGTTTATTTGGAAATAATGTATAGATAGATATATAAATTAAGTATACAAGAGGAATAGGGAACTTGAATTGGCTTGTTACCCTTATTTTAAAGATTTGGCCAAGTTATTTATAGTTTATTTGATGTATAGATAGATATATAAATTAAGTATACAAGAGGAATAGGGAACTTGAATTGGCTTGTTTTTGCTCATAGCTAGGTCATATTGATAAAAAATCAAATATTTACATTATTTACATTAAAGACAAAATATAACATTATTATGTGGTTATTACAATTAAGTGAAGTGGAATTTTAAATGTAAATTCAACTGAAAATTTCAATCTAAGCTTCTTTTAGCTTTACACATAAATAATTTATTTACCTATTGCAGCTTTCTTCTTCCCCTCATTACCATTTTTGCATTTTTTGTTTTGGTACTCATATATCTGTTACAAAGCAGATACAATGGTATCTGTTTATGCTATCCAGATCAACTTTGATGAGAAGAGCTCACAGAAACCATAATGGACACATTTATCAGCATATGATGTTTCTGTTTCGGCAAGTAGTGTCTTTTCTTGTAATGTTTGTATCTCTCGTTTGGAGATCTTCAAGGGCTCTGAAAGAATCCTATTATATTCCCTGAAGGAAAATAGATGAGCAGATGGCTTCCACGTCTGCAAAATGGGAATGTTCATGGATTTCTGAAACTATATTGAAATTTCAGAATTCTCTATGGGGGTTATATAATATGCTCCTTGAAACAGCAGCAAATTCAAGAATGGACTCGCATGCAGGCCATTTTCCAAAAGCCATCCTTTCATCCTATTGAGATCATTCTTTTATTTCATAAAGT
Source organism: Galeopterus variegatus (assembly GCF_000696425.1). Taxonomy (NCBI): domain Eukaryota; kingdom Metazoa; phylum Chordata; class Mammalia; order Dermoptera; family Cynocephalidae; genus Galeopterus; species Galeopterus variegatus. The sequence continues at coordinate 34,154 of NW_007733449.1, read as the reverse complement.
TAACAACTGTGATGTTAAGGAAACCTTTGCTATGCAAAGTTTTTCTTTCAGTCTCTCCCTACCCCCCACATGCACACACGCACACACACACACACACACATGCGTGCGTGCACACACACACGCACGTACGCACACACATCTATTTTTCAAATTACCTTCACGGTGTAGTTACACATTAGTAGTTTTCTCTTACCTCCCGTTCCAAGTTCCTTCACCAGATTTCAAAAATAATTTACCATATCAAATGGAGTCAAGATTTTTCATCCTTCAAGCTACCCATCATCAGAATCATACCTTATATTGTTCTGTTCCTCCTCATCACAACAAAACAAAGGAAAACTGATAAAGTGCCCTCAGCATTCTGGAATACAATCCCTCCCCAACTCCCACCCTTGGAAGTACCAGATTGTCTTATTCTGTAGAGAACTAGTGAGCTTGTTTGTTAGCACAACTGATTTCCCCAGAAGTGAGCCTTCTCCCTCTGGAATATGTGCAGTGTCAGGCATGTTGCTAATGTTTACACATGTCAGTTTCTATTCTCCATTATGATGCTATTAAATGCACCAAACTGGCCTGATCATAAGAATCTGCTGGAGAAACATATTGAAAACACAGATTCTCTGGCCTCTCTTGAGTAGATTCTGATTCAGTAGGTCTGAGGTAGGAAACAGAATTTTCTATATTTTTATCAGGCAGCCTAGGAAAATCTTACAACCAGTAAGGCAAATGAAACACTGAGTTAGGTGATTTTTAACTCCATTTTAAGATGAAGACATGAGGGCCGGCCCGGTGGTGCACTGCTACAGTGTGCTGCTTGGGAAGCGTGGCGGCCCTCCCGCCGAGGGTTCGGATCCCACATACAGACCGGTTCCCGCTCACTTGCTGAGCGAGGTGCGGGTGCAACACCGAGGGTTGCGATCCCATTGCCGGTCCCGGTCCGGTACAGGCACGACACTGAGGGTTGCGATCCGTTGCCGGACACGAGGAAAAAAAAAAAAAAAAAAAAAAAAAAAAAAAAAAAAGATGAAGACATGAATATTTTGTAGAACTGCACTGCTCAATACGCACTGCTCATGTAGCCACTAGCTGCATGGGCTATTAAAACGACAGTTAACTAAAACTAACTAAAATATTAATTCAGTTTCTCAGTCACACTAGCTACATTTCAAGTGTTCAGTAGCCCCCCCGTGACTAGTGGCTGCGGAACTGCACAGAACAGATGCAGAACATCTCCACCACCCCAGAAATTTCTATTAAACACTTCTGTCAGACAACACACTTCTTGCCATATGATTTTTCTGTTTCTGCAAGTAATAACGTTTCTTGTCATGTTTGTATCTTTATTTGGAGAGCTTCATGTACTCAGAAATAATGCCATCATATTCCCTTAAAGGGATTTAATGAGCAGATGGTTTCTATGTCTGCAAAATGTGTTCTAGAGATAAAGCAATTTGCCTGAGGTCATGTAATTAATACGTGGTGAAAACAAATTAATGGAGATTTGGACCTTTCCGCAGTAGAATCTTGTGCCACTGTGAAGTCCAGCTGCGTTCAGCAGAGATTGAATCTGCTCAAGGGAAAGGATTGAGGGTCTGTTCTGTGCTGAGATCGAACCAGCCGTCTTCAGATGTATCTGAAACCCCAGAAGTCTTCCATTTGGGGTGTTAGTACTAAAACTGAATGGGCCCTCTGAGAGTGGCTTGGTATAAACCTGTAATGGTGACACACTTGGGGGAATGCAGACAGATGACAACCACTAATTTGACTGCACAGCAAACCAAATTTGCATCCATGGGAGCTATCCACCTCTGATCTACATCCAGTCAACCACAGGAAGTTCACCTGGTCTAAGAGAGTATCTGCTTTTAAAAATGTCTCCCTTGTGCAATGTGGAAATAGCAGTTTCTCTTCTCAGATCTAGGCAGTCCTTCACATACTCCAAATGTTTCAAATTTAAGTCAGTGGTTTGGATTGTGGAATGCCTTTTCTTGTAGAAAAAATGTTATAAATGTTGGTTTGGTTTCCAGGCTGGCCTACAAAAATCTGCAAAGTACTTAAAAGAAATAATGCACATGAATTATAATACAGAACTAAAAGTACAATATTAGTTATATGTAATTGCTATTTACAACCCTTCTTCAGTGAGATTATACAATACACATTTCAACTCTCTACTCTGAGAATAATTCTTGCCATTCTCTGTTAACCCTTAGTTTTAATGGAGGGCACAAGCTCAGGTAAGCAGAATGATACGTCTTGGTTATTTATTAGTTCTCTACTTTTCATCTGCATGAAAGAGGCATCTCTCATTAGCAAAGACACAAAAGTTTGAGAACATGCTGCTGGTGAGTATGTAGGTAAATGACAATCTCGTATGATCCTGGTGACAGTACAAAATTCCTGTGGAGGGCAATTTGTCCATTTTTCTTAAAAGTCAAATGCATTTACTCTTTGACTTAGCATTTCTATTTCCACAAATTTATCCTGTATATACCTGCACAGGTACAAAAGGCATATATAAAATGATTCATTACAGCATTGCTTATACTTGGCAAAGGAAACTGTCCATGTATCTGTCAATAGGAGACTGATTAAAAGAGGTTCCAAACTTCAGTGTGCTTCATAATCACTTGGAGGGCTTGCTAACACACAGATTTCTGGGCTGCACCTCCAGAATTTCTGATTCAGTAGGTGTGGGGCTGGAGGGCAAGCAGAGCTAAATTCCAGCCCATGCTGCATTCTTCATGTGGGGCTGGCTGCATCAGCCCTGTGGAAGGGTATCTTTTCCTAGTTTGCATGTAAGTGCTGTATGACTAGCAGCAGTCTTAGAGGAGAAGACTGTATGATAATGCTCTCAGCTTCATAATAATTATAAACTCATTGTTATTCTGATCAAAATACCACCATTGTTTTTCCTTGACATAATTCATCATAAATTCTCATGGAAGAGCATTGGGTGAAGAATACCTAAGAAAATTTAAAGAAGAACCAAGTTTTGGGGAAGACTTTACTCTTTAGATATCAGAAATTAATAAAGACAGTATGGTAAGGATGGTACAGATTTGGCAATAGACCAGTAGAAGAGAATAGAGAACTTAAAACAACCCATTCAAATATGGAAACTTGACATATATCAGAAGTGGCTATACAGATTTGAAGAAATGTGGATTATTCAATAAATAATACTGGAACAATTGGTGACGTGTATGGAAAAATACTGATTCCTAAATCATACTCAATTCCAGGTGGTAAGAACCTTTGTGCAAAAAGCACTTTTAGTTGGTTAGAGCCCTGCAACCAAGGTTGCAGATTTGGATCCCTTTTCTGATCAGCCTTCAAAACAAAACAAAAACAAAAAGCACTTTTAGAAGAACATCTTTTATGAACAAAAGAGTAAGGAAGGATTTCCTAATCCAGATGCTAAAAGCACAAGCAGAGAGAAAAGAATAGTTAAACTCGACTCCATTAAACTGGAAAATTTTGTTTAACAGGTCACTTTAATCAAAATGAAAAGACAGGCCACTGATTGGGAAAGATACTTGCAATGTTTATATATGAGAAGGATTCATGCTTAGAATTTGTAAACAATGCCTATATACCAGTAAGAAGAAAACATATGGGTAGAGGATATGAATTCATAGAATAAGGAAACCAAATGGCCAATAAATATATGAAAATATGCTCAACTTCACCAGTAAATTAAGGCACCATTTTTCATCTGTCCAAATAAACACATGGAAGTGGGACATACCAAGAGTTTGAGGATGTGGGAGGAGGGAACTCTCATACTGTGCTGGTGAGATGTGAATTTGCACAGGCACTTTGGAGGGCAGTTTGGCAATATCAAGTGCAGGTGAAGATGCTCACAGTTTGCCCCAGTAACACACTCTCCCCAGTAAACACACACTCTAGAGCAACTCCCATATGTGCATTAGATACATGAACTAAAGTTTGCATCAGCATGAATTATAAGAGCAAAAAGGAATCAAGTGAGTGGTCCATCAATAAGGAAATAAATTATAGTATATGTTAGAATTATAGATAGCAGTCAAAACGAATAAAGTAGAATTAAATATACCATATATGTGTGTCTATGTATACACACACACACACACACAGACACACATGCATGCCATAATGTGGGTTAAAAAAAATCTGCAGAATGACAGTCAAGTTTGAAAACATGAATAACAATGTTACTAATTATGTATGATACATACATATGTTGTAAGAGTCTAAAATGATTTACAGGGTCTAAAATGATAAACACTAGTTTCAGCATAGTGGTGCCTGGTAATGCTGTGGGGCAAGGTAGAGGGGCCTACAAATGCAGCTGTAGTATTTTGTTTAAAAATTTTTTGAGGCAAGTATTTCATAATGTTAGCATTTTATTTAGGTGGATAGGAGGTATATATATTAATCATTTTATTATTACGTATATTTGAAATATTTCATAATGAAAAAACTCACACATACACAAAATCCTTGTTTTTAGTGGTTGTAACTCAAAATATCTCTAGGCTCTTACAAAGTAGGATACAGAGCAGAGACCAGAGAAACTTGTTAAAGACATTTCAAATATCATGCATATGACGGGGTTGGTCCACAGCAGTACCTTTTAACCTTAGTTTTGTGCAAAACAGATTCTTAATCAGTAGATAAGAAAATCTACTTAATTAGTGCATTTCTCAGGGAGCCTTATGGTATTAGCCAGAAAAGACTGCAGCTTTAATTGAGTGATACCACTTAATTGGAACACCTGAATGGGATTAAGGGGTACTCATATAAGGTCAGCTGGTTTCCCTGGTGTCCAGAGCTTTGCGGAGTCTCCGTTCTTGCTGGCAGCCTCTGCCAAGTTGGATGAAGCTGAGCCAGACGTTTTTACTGTCTTTCATAGATCGCTTAATGGAATGTTTTAAATATAGATTCCATGTTTTTCAGAGTGTCTTCTGAAACACATTGACATAATGATTCTACTGAGAAATTTTGGAACTCATTACATTGAAGCACTAGACATTTGCAATCTTTTAACTTCTTATTGACCTAACAGTTTAATATATGTTAAATGAAACAAATTGATAATTGTATTGGGGCTCAGTAATATATTTCAATTGATTATATCTGTAGTAGTCAGGGTTCTCCAAAGAAACAGAACCAATACGTGTGTATATATATATTTATATAATTTTATAATTACATAAAAATATTATATATTATAAAGAATTGGCTCACACGATTATGGAGGGCAACAAGTCCCAAGATCTGCAAGCTGGAGACCCAGGAGAGCTGATGGTGTAGTTCTAGTCCAAAGCCAGCAGGCTGGAGACCCAGGAATAGATGATGTTTCAGTTTGTATCCAAAGGCTGGAAAAGACCAATGTCCAAGCTCAAGGCATTTGGGCAGGAGAAAATTCTCTCTTACTCAGACTTTTTGTTCTATTCAGGCCTCCAACTGATTGGGTGAGGACCACCCACATTGGGTAGGGCAGTCTGCTTTACTCAGTCTGTCAATTCAAATGTCAATCTTGTTCAAAAACAGAAACACCCAGAATAATGTTTGACCAAATGTCTGGGCATCCTGTGGCCTAGTCAAGCTGACTTATAAAATTAACCATCACAACATCTTTTTACCCAAATTTAAGATTATTTCAAAGACTTCTTGACAATGTAGTTTTTTATTATCAAACAATACTTACATTCTTTCACTAATAAAAGAAAAGTGCTTTAATTATTCCATAAAAATCAATGCAGTATTAACAGAGGAAAACTCTTTAAAAATTGGCACCAATCTTTTTCTTTTTAATAAATGTTCTATTTCTAGCTTGTTTTGTGACCTTTGGCTAGTTAATTCCTTGATCTGAAAATAGGAGAGCATTGGAGGTGACCATTATGATCCTATCCAGCTCTAGGGGTCTGTAATCTTTGATTTTTTTTACCAGTATATGGAAGCTGGAATGTGATTGTCATTGGCACATGTGTACTATCATCCAAATGAACTCAAGTTGTTTTCTTAGGTGTATTGTGGAGTATAGTCTCAGTTATTTACAGTCCTACTTCATATTTAATCCCCGGCACATATAATGACTAATTAAGAGTAAGTGAATATCACGCATGAGGCCCAGGCTCCAAGCAAAGCTGACGTTTTGAGGTTCCAGAACATTTACTAAGTGCCATATGAGCTCATTTTATAGAAGTGCAATTTCCATAGGAAAAAAGAGTGACTTTAAAGAACCTCATACTATCTAAATCATGAATACTATTGGGGACTTTTTCTGTCTCTATTTTTAGAATATCATGTACAATAGCTTTTGGATAATTTTTCACTAATGTACATTACTCAGTAATTTTTCAGTTTAGTAATTATTCAATGACTGAAAATCACTAGATTGCAAAAGAATACAATTTGGCTATGTGATAAGCTGTATTTTCAACCATTCTATGTCAAATTTATTATTGGAGATATTTGGGTTGTTGTCAAGAAAACGGTATCCCGAGACATAACATCTGATCAAAACAAGTGGACAGTAAGTCAGAACCATTTTGGTAGTTCTCAAAATCTTGTGAGGATAAATTAGGGCATGCTAAAATAATTTCCACTAATGCATACTCTTACCAACCTTGCAAACAGTTTAAAAAAAGTCGGGTGGCCTACAGAAATGTTGAGTAGTTCACGAAATTTTTCCTGGACCCTTCCAAGCCTAGCAATGCCACCTTTCATTTTCCAGCCGAGTCCACTCCTTCTTGTTACCCATATCCCCAGACAACAAAACACAAGCATATCTGGGCCCCAAACACAGTTATCTAGAAATGCATTTTTTTCAGTGACTGGTATAGATTCTTGAGAGAGGAGAAATAGAAAATATAAATAAATCATTTCAAACAAATATTCTTCTGTATGGAGAGAAGAAAAGTGAAATGAAATAAGAAAAAGGGAAGAACGTAGAAAAATAAGAGAAATCTGGAGGAGACACAAGAGAACCTAATGCGTTGGAAAGGGAAGTCATTAAAATTCCTAGGCTCATTGCCTGATTTATTTTAAGTCTGGCCTGATTTCTTTTAATGCGCATGTTGTGTTCATTTGCATGGTTGCAATCCCTAAGCAAAGAATATTTTCAGGATTTTGGAATAATCTGAGTGCCTTTGATAATGTGCAGAAAAAATAACTATGATTAGACTCAAAAAGAGCAAAGGAAATGTCATTATTTCAGTTTCTGAACTTTCAGTTGTATGTTTTCTTCAAGACCAAGAAAGGTTGTCTGATGAGTAAAAATATTATTATGAATTCATAGTTCTTGTGCTATGTTCTAAAAAAGCAGCTGTGTCAGATTAGTTTAATTTTATTTTTCACACTCTTCCCTCAGTTTTTGTAAAGAAAAAGACAGCCAGTCTACAGCTTCCCTGGGGGACATGAGACAGCTTAGAAAAATGGCAAAATAAACAAAATTTATTTTCATCAGATGTATCATGAGAAAATTAGAGGCACACTGTGAGGTAATTGCAAGATAATCTTGAAAATTTCCAAGGACTTTTTCCAAATGAAATGGAAGAAAATATAAAGTTACATCCATCTAATTATGGCTAAAGAATGATGTATGCATAAACATACGTGCATATATATTTTTCTTACAATACTATTGGTTTCTTCCCCCCAAAAGAGGAGACCAGCCTTAAGGCCTCACAGTTCTAGAAAGCTGAGCTCTGGAGTAGCTGACCACAGTGGGGTTTTCATTTTTCCATAGAATAAGGTAGTGTGAATTGTAACATAAAATGGTAGTGTGTTTTTCCTCTCTTAATGTCTTCTCCCATTTCTCTTACTCATGTTAACCTGCAAAGGTATTGTTCTACTGACTATGTCGTGCAGATGGGACCTTAATTTATTTCAGTGACTGTGGTCATTTGTAGAAAACGTTGTTTTTGCTTCTGCTATCCCACTGGGGCTGATGCCTGATCCCTTATTGTAAGCATCTGTAAGTACACGTCAATTCACTGAATACCTTTGAAGGGCTAAGATTTGTGGGCATATTAAGAATACTGGGATTGCTTTTAGAGCACGGTTTGGGGAAGACTTAGGGTCTCTAACAGTCTGAGGGCAAGTTCATTGCAAGCTTTACTCATAGAGTTTGTGTGTCTATGAGTGAGTTTTGGAAACCAGGGAACTGTGTTCTATTGTTTGTTCCTAAGCATGCCTGCTTTCTATCCAGATGCTTTCTGAGCCCTGGGACGGTCCTGGAATGACTTGGATGTATTTAATAAAAGCTCTTGGGAGCATAAGTGTTTGTATGTTTCACTTTGTGGATTAATATCCAAAGTAAATCACAAGAGAGCTTAAGTTGGTTTATATGGCTGTTGTTTTTAACTCAAGGGGAGTTTCTGCAGGGTAGGCTGCAGAATCAAGACTGCCCATGATTCATTTTTGCCTTTTCCTCGTGGGGTCTGTTCAAAAACCTGTCACTAGGGCACCAGTAGTAAATGTGCTTTAAAAACACATACACCTCCCCTTTCGTTCAATTATGGAGAATCCAATTTATCCCCATTCTCTAAGGCATTTATTAGAAGAAAAAGAGAGTCCTTGGGCATTATTCCATGTAATTAGATTTTAGCGCCTCTGTATTGTGAATTGGGATTTCTGATTTCTCCACCCTAAGGTATGAAGTGATGGTACTGAGCAATCTGTGACTATAGCTGATGTTATAATTCATCAAGATTTTAAAACTTTTATAGTTTGAGAAACTCTGGGTAAAATAAACAATGGTGGATATTGTACTTTATTTTATAAATATTAAAAACATTTTATGTTTTGGTCTTGTTTCCCAAAATTAATCTTCACCTGAAACCTCAACAATTTTTAATAAACTGTGCTAAAGACATGGTTAATCCTCTTCTTCTATGTCGATTTGCCTCAGTTTCCAGGAAATAGCCACCTTGTTAAAATAAACATTTTTTTTTTTTTGGTTCTGTGTGTTTCTCTTTCATAGTAACAATAAAAATACAGCATCTGAAAATCATGATTAAAAAAATAATGTCATGGGAAAAACCAGAGATGAAATAAGTGTTAAGTAAATAAAACTGGATATAAAATATAATAATCTCAACTTTTTAAAAATAATTGAAAAAAGATGAGAAGGAAATATGGCAAAAATAGCCGTGGATTTTTTATATCTTTTTATACTGAATGAGCTACTTTTCTAAAAGTAATTGACATAGGGAGAGGAATCTGCATATTTCAGAGAAGATTTTAGAATATATCATAGTTGTGATGACACTGGGAATGATGGGGGAACTAGGAATAATCTACTATAAACCATATCTTTCAAGAAAGACTGTTGATAAACAGTAGATTTGAGTTGAACTGCTGCAGGACTGGGAACTGGTTTTAAAAGAACCCTCTAGAATGAGAAAATATACAAATTTGCCAGCTTTTTTGGACTTTGTATAAGTTTTACCTAGACCCCCATGTTCCCAGACTGGTCAAGGAAAACAAACAAATTAAGAAAGGATTTTGTTTGTAAATAATTTCATGGAGAAAACTCATTTAAAAGCTTAAAAGGAATTAACCTGTAAGAGTCTGATTTTTTGTAAGCAAATAAGTTGAGCTTCAAGAGTGTATATTTTTAATGATAAATATTCAAGCTGCAAACTGTACCTTTCTCCTTTCCTGGGGCATTGGTGTGGGTTTCATTATTATAATGCATTGTAATTTGCTTTACTCTTGAGTATTTACTCAGCTGTTCTTTCATTCATTCAACAAATATTTGCTGTGTATATAAATATACTTTACCCTTGGAGGAGAGATAAGCTATATTTAATCAGGGGTAGCAAAAGTGTTGCAAAGTTTTTGGAGAATGCAAAGGTGAGATTGTTTTCAGCTGGAGAGATCTGATAAGGCTTCTTCCTGGGTTGGGGTTGCCGTCTGGGTTTGAAGGGTCTGAAAGTGGCTGGCAGGGCATTTAGGGGGAGAAAGGAGGAGAGAAGGCATGGGTATGTACAGGGGCAAGGAAGATTAGTTTGAGTGGAGAGGTGTGAAATAAGGACAGTTGGGGCCAGATGCCAGGCCTTTGGTGCTGGGCTAAAGAGTTACTACTCGAAGTAATGGGGAACCACTGAAGGTTTTTATGAAGGTAGTGACATGGCCTGGCAGCAACTTGTCAAATGAAATTTGTCAGGCCAAGACCCAGAAGTTTGTGCCTTTGTAACTAATGAGGTATGCCTCGTACGGCTTTCAAAAGAGTTCCCTAGTAGCATCAGTGCCATGACTTGGTTCTGAAGGACGGTTCCCCTCTCTAACATCTGGGCCTTGATAAGTCGTGCCAGCTTTATCTTGAGTGGGACCAAGGTGGCCAGCTTCGATTTAGCTTCTCCTGTTCTGCCCCATCAGCCACTTCTCAGACCCTGCCTCTGCCACACAAACCAAGCTTTGGCTTATTTCTCATAATCTTCGGGGTCTGTGTTCAGCCCTGGTACTCCCCCTCCCACTCTAGTTTTGACTTCTTTATTCCTGTCTTAGAGCTGAGAGCTAGTTAAGTTGTTTTTGCCCTGCTGTGATGCTGAGGTAGGGCAGATTAAGAGACTTTCACAATGTTGTTGAGAGATAATTAAAGCTTGATTGAAAGCGTGCTGACTGGGAAGGGGAAAAGTAGATGAATTAAGGAAATATTTGGAAATAGAAGTGACAGGATCTGATGATTGAATTTAGGAGTGGGGGAGGAGGAGTCACACGAGTGCTGAGTTTTTGATCCAGTGTAGATTTAAATGGTTTTAAAAGGGCCGGCAGATACTGTTACAAAGTTGAACTGAAGCTAAGTTTTGTGGACAGAGCTGTCAAAGAGGCTTCTTTTAGCTTTAGTGATGATTACCCTGAAGGGTGTGATGAGCAGCCTGGTCAAGTGAATTGCACCAGCGCAGACTGTAATAACTGGGTAGGATCAGAAGAAATATGCCTGTGCCAAAAATGCTGGTATGCCAAAAGTATGGAAGAAGCCCTTCCGTTGGCTCTAGTCTTTCTATTATTGGGGAACCTCCTGTTAGTGGAAGACTTGGCACTGTGTTTTGCAAACGGTTAGGAAAGGAAATGTGATAGCAAATATGGGGCAGGGTAGAAATGAAGGAAATTCAGTACTCAAGAATCTTGAAAACTGCGAAAAACAAGCTGGTTTCAGCTGAGTTTTTTTTTTATGTGGGGTACTTGTGGTTTGATCCACTTATTTGAATTTTTCACAGTGGAATATTAAATAGTCAAAATTTATTGAGCAGCAAATATGTGTCAGGTATTGTTCTAGACACTTTTTAACCTGCAGAATATTTAATTACTCTTCAGAAAACCCTGTGATATAGGCATCTTATTATCCCCATTTTACAGGTGAGAAAATTGAGGCTCCGAGGGACAGCTTTAATGCAACACAGCTACTAACTCATGCTTTTCACTTCAGCTCATTACTGCTAACATTTTAGTTGGTTTTAATTCAGGGATGCACCATAAGCCTCTTATGCTGAATCATCTGTGGAGATGTGGGTTGTGTTTGTTTTGAGTCCGCAGTGGGCGGGACAGACAGTCTTTATGCAGCCCGGTAGGATGGCCCCACTTCAAGAGTTTTAGTAGACAACTTGCTTTTTGGCTTCACCGTGACTCCTCAGTTCAGCTTGAGGATGTTCTCTTGGTGCTTAGCTGAGAGGCTCCATCATCATCATCATTGTTTTAATTACTATCACTTATTGAACATTTGTTATGTGTGCCAGCTACAATGCTGAGCACTTTACTGCATTATTTCCTGTAATTATTACAACACCCCTATGAGGTTGCTACACTCGTCTTCATTTTACATGTGAGCAGAAAGAAAAAGTAACTTTCATGAGGTCCTACAGCTAAGTAGCAGAGATGGGACCTGAACCCATATCTATCTGATTCCAGAGTCCATCTTCTTAATCATAGTGTTACTTTGCTTCGGCATCAGACTTTGCTCTCATTCTCAAGGTCTTTACATTGGGTGCTCCTTTACTTGGGTTCAGATAGGTTTAATCTAAAATCCAGATACATTTGGAGAATAGTTTTAGGTTCTTTTCCCCCTAGGACTTGTGATGTTGTGAGCTGTTTTATTTGCATTTTGGACCAGTCATTAGGTTAATTACCTAAAGAAGCTGTGATTCCTTCTTTATAAATGCTACCTGGTAGATGATGTGTTGATGGTACCATATGCAGATATTCAAGTCACAGAAGCATTTTTCTCATGCATTGGGAGGGAGTGGTGGCATCGAAGCACCTCAGTAGAAGCAGACCAGAAGCTTGGTCATGTGGTAGAATCTCAGCTTTCAAAGCGTTGTGGAGCTCATCATAAAATGACATCCACCTCCTTTCATTTCAATCCAAGTGCTTGCAAGAGTGCAAAAATTAACGTCAGAAATTAACAGGCGGCTATTCTGATACACCTAAGAGTGGTTGCTTGGGCCTACGGGGCAAATTTTGTTAATCATTTATGTTTCAGTGAGGTGAGACTCATTCTCACTGTGGGAATTCCCCAAGATGTCCCACTCCTGTGTAAGAAAATTATAGACAAGACTATAGAATTTTACTGCTTATGCACTGTATAAAAGCTAATAAAATAATAACCAATTATCTGGCTATAAAGCCTGAGTATATTAAAGTATTATGCAAATACTGATTAACAGTAATACTATAAACTCACAGAACAAGCAAAAGCATGCCTGATTCAAATTATAGGAGCTTTTATTTGCATTTCTACAGAATCTATTATTAGTGGGTCTCAAAGGACCTTACAAGTAATAATTACTAAAGCCCGTAAATAAGACCAGTAAATGTCATTTTATTAAGGGAATATGAGAAAATTCCCCTTTATCTCATACGTATCATGAGACCTAAATGCCCAAGCAAAAATAGGATGCTCCATATATAGAGAGTATTTATACACTCTGGGTGTTTTTGTATATGAGTCCATAAGCATAGAAACTGGCAGATACAGATTGAAGTTTCTCCTGCCGAGTATCTCAATCTATGTGGTTAGAACTCTTCACTTATTTTTGAAATTTTACATGCATTATAGTTCTAAACAAATCTTCCCAATGTGTTATATTTTAATATTTCTCTGTTAACCATAACATCAAATTTGAAAAACAAAAATTATGTCAAGTTCACATGAAAATATTTAAAAATATTTTAGAATATTATGACAGGTTTATATTTCCTCAATTTAATATCCTATTCATGAACTAACCGCTGGTCTGCACAGGCCTGAAGTCTGTATTAATTTCTATGTTCTGTTGCAAATGCTTGACATGAGGATTTCTAATCTGCTTCAGAATGCTCCTTTGCCCTTTCTCTTGTTTTTCGCCTGCCCCTTCCCACCTTTGCAGCTCCCATACTCTCCAAAGCTAAGCACAGGTTGGAAAAGCACAATAATACACCTTGTGCCTCCCTGTCCCTCCATCTCAAATCCTCAAGCTCCCCCCACAAGGTTGATGCTCAGCTTTATTTGCTTTGGTGTTGTCAGACCATATTGCAGTTGCCGGTCACTACTGGGAGGTAGCTATACTTTCATCATGATACTCGTACTTCAGTGTCATGCAGATTCAAAGAAAACTGTGGACTAGTGAGCACCTTCCTTTACAGTAGGGACACCGGAGCCTGGAGAGTTGAGTTACTCACTGAGGTGGTGCAGTTGGTTTCCATCTCACAACGAGAATTGAGACCTGAACCCAGGTCTCTAGACTCTTTTTTTTTTTGTCCTTTTTGAGACCGGTCGCACCGCGCTCAGCCAGTGAGCGCTGTGAGTGCACTGGTCATCCCTATATAGGATCCGAACCCGCGGCGGGATCACTGCTGCACTCCCAGCGCTGCACTCTCCCGAGTGCGCCACGGGCTCGGCCCAAGACTCTTAAATCTAAGTTTCCCTCTGCCTCATGGTAATTATATAATGCTTTGAATTTAAAAAAAAAAAAGTGTTAAACCAAAAACACAGGAAGAGAACTAGATGAAATGGTTTGTTGACTTTATCCAGGACGGTGGAGCCTCAGGGATCTGAAGGAGAACGTAGTGATGTGTATGCAATGTTGAAAGGGTGGACCTTGGAGTTACTGCTGGGTGGGAGGAGTTGAATGACTGGACACAGAGGATAATGAAGAGCAAATCCAAGTGGAGGGAGGTGAGGCTGAATAGTAGCCTTCGGAGGATTGAAGGATGGTTGAGTTTATGGTCATGGCAATGAGCTGTTGATGCAAAATGAAGAAGAACTCTATTGGTTACTGGATGGATGATCTCTAGGGTCCCCGAAGTCTCTCAAGATGATGCCAGAAGGGCAGGGAGGGACCAAGACATGTGCAGCAGGTATCAACGTTCTCGGGGAATGCAGGCTGGTAGCGGGTCCCTGAGAAACGGTGGCGTCAGGGAGACTGGAGGGATGTTTACAGCATTATGTAGATAAGTGCCTATTCTGTGAGATATACTACATTTAAAAATTCTAATGTTCATGTGTTCCAGGGAAAACTGAGGCTGTTATCAAAAACTTCAGTCCCTACTACAGTCGCCAGTATTCTGTGGCTTTCTGCAATCATGTACGCAGTGAAGTGGAACAGCAAAGGGATTTAACATCACAGCTTTTGAAGACCAAGGTAGCCATGGACGTTTGGTTTGCATAGTTCTCCCACTGAAGAAAACTTTATAGTTCATACTATTTCTGAAATAAACAGTAATTTGAACTGCAGTTTTTAAAAATCTTCTCTGAAATCATTGCATGCTCAAAAAATTCCTTTTGCCTGGAAGTTAGAATGTTTGATTTGTTGTTGATGGTGTAATCCAAGAAAACTAGCATGATTCCAGTTTTATTATTTTCCCACACTGATGCTTTGGTATCAGGAAATTTTTTTTTTTTTTTACTTGCTGTTCAGTTAAAAAAAGTCATCATTTCAGTGCCTTGTATTATGAGCACTTTTATTTTGGTCATTTATAAAATATGATTTTCTTTTCAAATTCCCTCATTTATTCTTACTCCTTTGCTACATTATAATAGTTAACCACAACCTTCACAAATATTTATTAGCAGCTACTATGTGCCAGGGCGCATTCCAAGAATTGGGGAATAAGACAAATTCTCTGTCTTCCTGGAGTTTATATTCAAGTGCAGAAGACAGAAAATATACAAATGAATAGCAGGTGATATCAGGTAATAGTAAATGCTACAAAGAAAAATAAAGCAAGAGACTAATTTTAGAGAAGGTGTAGTTAGGGAAGCCTGGTGCAGAGATGACAGTTGAGCAGAAACTGCAGTGAAATGAGACTAGACTCTGTGAATATCATGGGAAGAGTATTCCAGGCAGATGGAACAGCAAGTGCAAAGGCCCTGTGGCACGTCAGGGAGGCCACTCTGCCGAGAGCACTGTGAGCAAGAGAGGAGGGACAAGGAATGACTGCAAGAGACAGGTAGGGATCAGATCACGTAGACCTGTAGGCCACACAATAAAGGTTTTGATTTTAAGTGTGATGGGAAGTCGTGATGGGACGTTGTTGGAGAGTGACATATCATTTTAAGCGACCTTCTGGTCTCTCTGTAGAGAATAGACTGTAGGGAAGGGCATGAGGGAAAACTAGAGACGGGCAAGGAGGACGCTGTAGCCATCCTAGAGAAGGGTGATGGTGGATTGGACTAGGATGGTGGTGGTTGTGAGAAGAGGTGTGTATGGTGGAGCTGACAGAACCTGCTGATGGATTGGGTGTGAGAGAAAAGAAGAAGAAAGAAATTAGCAATGGCCTTTTGGTTTTTGACCTGAGCAAATAAGTGGATGGAGTTGCCTTTCACTCAGAAGGAAGAGTCAGAGGTGAATGAGAATCTGGAGTTCACTTCTGGCCATTTTAAGTTCGAGATGCTTTTTGACTTACACTTGTGGAAATATTGAATAGGCAGTTGGATGTTCAGATCTGGAGCTCAGGAGAGATCAAGGCTGGGGAATAGAAATTTGGGAGTTATTAGCTTATTACTGCTATTAAAGCCACGGGACATGATCAAGGGGGGAGAACATAGAGAAAAGAAGCAGTGCACTGGCCCCTCCAACATTTGGTCATCAGAAAAGAGAGAGGGATGCAGCCAAATGGTCTAAGAAGAAACAGCCTGTGGAGTAGGAGAAAAATCAGGAAAGTGAAATGTGCCAGAAGGCAAATAAGAAAGGGTTTTCAAGATGGAATGAGCGATAAATGGGTCAAATACTGTTGAGAGGTAAAATTAACTATTAGATTCAGCAGCAGGGGTACATGGAGAGAATTGATTGTTGTCCCCATAGAACAATGAGTCTCAAAATTTAGGGAGCATGTTAAAAATTCAAATCCTGGCCCTCACACCCAGAAACTCTGATATAGTAAGTCTTGGGTGAGGTTGTGCTTTAAACAAGCTTATCAGTTGATCAAGTGGCCCAAGCTTAAGAAAAGCTGCACATGAGAACTACAAAGTTGAGCTTACACTATGGTTTCAGCCTCATTTACAGGTAAGAGTGAGGTTTTTCTCCTACCTTTAATGAGACAAGATAAGAGACTGCCTCATTATGTCAGGACAGAATATTAAACACTGGAATTTGGAAGGGAATTTATTTCATCCCTTAGATGATTCTTTAAAAAGATTGGCATTCTGTCTTCTCTGTATGGTTCATGTAAATTTTTGCTTGAAAGTGGAGGAACAAGTTCCTGAAGGCACTGTGATTTTTTTTAGTAAAGAGAAAATACATGTAAATTCAGTGATGTGTAAAACACAAAAGGCCCATTCCTATACTATGAGATAATACAAGAATTGCATAATGAGGCACAATGGGAATTATCCTCACACACTTAGTAGGAATCTAGTGGAAACTCCCCTACCGCACATATACCGCTGAGGTTAATGAGAAATCGTCAGCCTTTTGAGAAGTAGAACTAAAAGTCTGCTGGCTTGATGCCTGTTTGTTTTTAACCGAATAGCAAAGATGGTCTCCTTGAGGAGCACAGGGGTGGGTTAAGTGTTTATAGCCTGGGTCCCCATGGCTTCTGGGTCTGGGAAAACCACTGAGCACTGGCTTTTGAGGTGCACCTGAAGGTGTGATGGATAGGGGAAACAGCCTGTTAATTTTCCTGGTTTTCAGGAATTAACCTGGAGGCATGTTCGGGGTGTTGGGGTAGATGTCCACAATTCACACCTTCCTGCTTCACTCCCTCTCACCCACAGAGTTTATCAAGCATTTATTAAGTGCCATGTGTATGCAAGGCACAACCTTATTACTATAGTTCCTTCTACCATATGCTTCTGTTCCTATAGCATGATGGAGGAAATGAAAATCATAAATATATCAATAAGACAAATATTTGCATTTGGTCAGGAGGAGTAGGAAAAGGAAATTGAGGAGGGAGAAGAGAAAGCAAGAATTTCCCCAGGATCTCAGCTCAAGATAGCTTCCTAAAATATTCCCCAAAATACCATGAATAGACTTAGTGGTAACATGGTATGTTATTTTTGTTGTGATAGTTAATTGTATTCATCTTCTTTAAGCCACCATTGGAGCCTGGAACTGTTTTGTATGAAGCAGAGCTATCACAGTTTGCTGAAGACATAAAGAAATGGAAGGACAGATACGTTGTGGTTAAAAATGATTTTGCTGTAGAGAGCTACGAGAACAAAGAGGTAAGAAAGTTCCTCGTTACCACTGGTTCTTGCAATATTCTTAAAATGTTGGCTGGGTTGACTGGTGTGCCCTCTCCTTCGAGATTGATTCATTCACAAAGCACTCACTCATGCAGGTACTTATTTCAGTTAACAGATATTTATTGGATGCCTGTTATACACAGTTCTGGGTATATAGCAGTCGATCAGACAGATGCTTGCAGTCTAGTGTGCAAGATAGACTTAGAGCAAGTGATTGCAAGCGACTGTGAAAACAGAAGGTTGTGCTGAGTGAACAGTGTTTGGGATAGGAGACTTTCCTATGATCATTCAACCTCAAGTTCCTTCTCAGTCACTACCCTGATGAGGGAGCTCTCTGCTCTGTCTCCACGTCTTCCCATGCTTAAGCCTCATGGATGACAGGTGGCTGAGGAGTTATTTAATAAGGTTGTCATTGAATTTTCCTGGGTTCCTAGGAATTCAGAACACTTCGCATATTTTATTCTACTTATGAGATTTTTTGTTGTTTTTGTTTTTAACTTTTTTTCTTGTTATCATTATTTTCCTTGTCTGTGAAATGTGGAGAAAACGAGATAGTGCATATAAAGTATCTAGCACCTGCAAAGACTTCAGTTTCCACTGATTCCCATTTAGTGGATTTGGAAAACTTAAGTTTAGGTCAAATCGTGCCACTAACTAGAAGTGAACTCATTGACAAATGACTTATTGTCTCCGGGCCTCAATTAAACTACAAGAGTTAGGTCAAATGATCTCAGTGGTTTCTTCTAGATCTCACACTGTACACATTTTTTTGTGTACATTATCCTGAAGCTCTCTTTTAAATGAATGGTTATTATTTGTCAGTTAAAGGTGTAACACTGTACCAGCTAGCTGCAATAAATAAATAAGTAAATAAATAAATAAAGGTAATAACAGATTCAAAACTCTGCTGTTTTGACTCCAAGCTCAAGAGTAGGCAGGACAACCTCCATAGAGTACTGTAAGCAATACCCCTGATGCTAAACCATTAGCTTCAGGCTGACAGCCCAGTCTGTTTCCTTCCCATTTCTGATGGAAAACAGGAATAAAATACAGTACAAACGTATTCCACAGGCTAGTAGGCAAGGCTCAAGTGCCCTCTTGGGTAAACTTATTCTTTTTAACATTTATTAAGCTAATATTTTCTTTGCTTATTTTTATTAATATTTCATTCAACACTTAATTTGCATTTAGAAGCAAATAATCAATACCCTACAAATAATAATGATAACAATGACAAATCACCTTATATTTTGTATAGTCCCTTATAATATCCTTTCAGAGAAGCTTGCAGAGAGGCAGTGTAGCATAATGGTTATCATTATGGGTTTTGCTAAGCATCTACAACTAACAGGGATTTATTGCATGCTATCAAATGGCTAGGAGAGAGATCAAATGTCCACATCACAAAGAAATGATTAAGTTTTGCAGTGATGAATATGCTAATTACCCTGATTTGATCATCATATATTGTATACATGTATTGAAATAACTCTCTGCCCCCTAAATATGTATAATCAATACATTTCAATAAAAAACATATTATGGGCATTAAATCACACCTTTACCAGTTACTAATTTGTGTCCTTGCCTAAGATATAATTCTCCTTGAGTCTCAGTTTTCTCATCCGTGCATTGGTGAGCATGATCTCTTTGGTATGGTGGTGGCGTGAGTACTGAATAAACGAATGTACTGAAGCACTGAACCTATGGCTAGGCCTGTGGCAGAGCCACAGAGCAAGACAGAGCAGTTGTTGCTGTTGTGCATTGGTGAGCATGATCTCTTTGGTATGGTGGTGGCGTGAGTACTGAAACACTGAACCTATGGCTAGGCCTGTGGCAGAGCCACAGAGCAAGACAGAGCAGTTGTTGCTGTGATTACTAGTTGGGAGGAAACACTCGTAGAGCTTGTTCTTGGATTTATTGAGGCTTTCACCACATTTGACACTCTCTGAAATCTCATTTTGAATAAAATTTTGGTGTTTTTCTTCTTTTGTCTTTTTTAAGATTGCTCCCTCAACTTGCAACTTATGCGTTATGCTGCTTTCTTCTCTTTGCTCATCATTTTCAGCTAAACCTGTTCTGGTTGTTAAGACATGGTGATTTAATTTGGTAATAACCAAGTATTAAAGAACACACAAAACACTTGGATATTTTTTAAAAGTCATGCAATTTACCATAATTCCTCAATAATATCCTTTTTTTTTTAACCTTATAGAAGTGTTTTTTTTAAATGTCAGCTAAGAGTTACATATTATGTACCTATACATTGCCTGTTATTTTATTGAGAGTGCAACCTTGGCTGGTAATTAAGCAGGAAAAATGAAGCATTCTTATTTATAATCAGTTCTTGCTTCCTGTATACTTGCACTCGGGCTGAGCAGACCTGGGTATAAATCATGGGTTTGTCACCTACTCATCCCTGGGCCATTGGCAAGTTTATTAACCTCTTTGAGCTTTATTTTTCTCATTTGTGAAATGGAGATAGTATGTAATTCATAGTGCTATTTTGAAGATTAAATGACGTAATGTTTATAAAAGCCAATATTGGGGCCTTTTATAACTAATAACATAATTCAAATTTGAGTCCAGTCTGAATCAAATTGCTTCTAAACTTTCTCAAAATTATACTAGTTTACATTCTTCTCTATTGTGTTCTGGATTCCCGATATGCTTAAACAATCCATTAATAGTTCTAATAAATATGAAAAAAAGCTTCTTAGATATCTGAGAGTTTGCTTTGTTTGGGTCTCTTCAGTCACTATCTTATTGATGTAGAATGTGCTGCTGTTTTTCTGATTTTGTTGCCCAGATCAGTATTATTTTCGTTATTACCAAGAGTTCATTCTACATTTTGGGTCTCACAGTCTCTTGGTTTCAGTTCTCAACTTGCCTTTAGGTTGCTTTTTTCAAAATTTTGCCTTGACTTAAGCCCTCCCATCAGACGCACATACTTAAATTTTGTCTTATCTGTGTGTCCTTGTGGGTATATCTGCTTAACAAACTTCTTTGGGCATGTTGGGTGCCTCTTTTATGTTGCTTAAACAGCAGAGCTTCTTGTCTGCCAGCCAGAAATTGTTCTGATGTTACGATTCTGCATTTTCATCCTAATCATTTTACTGCAAGACAGTCTCACATCTGAGGGCAAAGTGGTGACATATTTTATCATGGCAATATTTTAATGTTTTTGATGAAAATCCATGGCAACCATCATTGCAGTGACATGTTCCACAGTCTCATTAGTCATCACACATTGCCCACATCAGTCACCAAGCATTTTATGTAGTGTTTGTGTGATTGTCACCCTTGTGGTTATTATCAGAATGATTCAGGCATTAACATCTATAATGGTGAATATGGTGCAGAGTATTTAGAAGTTACTGAGGTTATGTTTTCTTCATTTGAGAACATACCCACAGTGAATATCCCTGACATTAAGGACTCTGATTTATCATGTTGTGACCATCACACAAAAGTATTAAAGTACTTCCTTGCAATTAGAAGATATGCAAAACATTTTTTAAATAAATGACTCTAACTCAATGACCTAGTATGGGGATTGCTATCTCTGGATGTATGTGTCCGGGTCTACCTATTTTTATTTAATATTTCTGATATTTTCCAAATATCCAAATGGGGAAAAAATAATTTATTTATGCCTTTCCTTCCCCAGGCATATCAGAGAGGAGCTGCTCCTAAAAGTCGAATTCTTCCAGCTGGTGGCAAGGTATTAACCTCAGAAGATGAATATAATGTGATATCTGACAGGCATTTCCCAGACCCTATTGGTGAGTTGCTGAGCATTCTTTTTCAGGGCAAAATTCTTAAACTTGCTTCGTTTAGCTAAACAAGTGGTTCTCAATGGGGGAGAGGGATTTCACCTTTCAGGGACATTTTGGCAGTGTCTGGAGACATTTCTGGTTGTTAAAATTGGAAGTGGGGTGCTACAGACACTTAGTGAGTAAAGACTGGGGATGCTGCTAGACATTCTACAACGCACAGGACAACCCCTGACAATGAAGAATTATCCGGCATAAAATATCAGTAGTGCCAAGGATGACAAACCCATTCTCCAAATGGAAGATGTAATTTCTCCAATTTAGGTAAACATTGTACCACTTCTATGATTTCAAATTCTATTTAGTAATATATAAGTCAGTTACTGTGTTTCTAGCACATGGAAAATGTGCTGTTGATCAGGAATCTTAAAGCTTTTGGAATATGAGGCAGGCTTTGACATAAAGCAGCAGAAATAAACAGGAAGGGCCTAGCTCGTGAAATGTACAGTACCATCTTTCAGTAAGCAAGCCTGGACCTGTCAGGGAATATTATTATTTTAATTTTAGGGTGATATAAAATATAATATTCTAAATTAAAGAAAACCTTTTAATAAGCATTACAATGACTTATAGCTACAGTTTTAAAAATTATTGCATTAATTCACCTATCTATAAATAAAGCTGAATGTTGCCATGGAACGAACATTGAGCTAAGAATTAAGAGACTGGATTTTTATCTTATCGAATGTTTTGTCAAATGTTTTACCTTAGCAGTCTGCTGAACCTCTCTGGTTTCTGTTTCTTCAACTTTAAAACAGGGCTTTGAACTTGAAAATCTAGAAGGATCTTTCCGGCTCTGACATTCTTTGATTTTCATTCATTCCACTTTTTCCATATAGAGAAAGTGATGGATAATATGTAGACCCAATAGGGCAATTCGTAAAGATTCATGAACAGTGGATAATGTAATAATTCCGTCTGGCTTTGTGTAAATCACCCTGCACAGTAATTACTTAGTTTCTTGAAGAGAACCCTGGTTTTTATTAACAGACCTAACCATTTCATTAAAATTTATGGATAAAACATAATCCTTTTATCAATTGTTATTTTGGTGAAGAATGCTTAGCATAGTGTTTTTAACAACATGATTATAGGATTAGTACATGGACCATAAATCTAGATTAACAAATTATTACTGAGTAATTCAGGCTAAAACAGCACTTTATGTGCACTATACATATTATTATATTTTTCTTTCAACATCTTATATGCCAGCTTGGCTGTGGAGCTGTAGCTAGAAATGGGAATACCAACATGCTGATTCCTCAGATTCTTGCTAGAACTTTTCCACTGAAATCAGTCGGAACAGACAATATATTTATTAACTTATTGATGAAATCATATTGGAAGGAATGAGAAGGAATAAAAACAAGGCCTGTGTGACTAATCCAGTTGGCCCAGGGCTTCACATTGGGGCATTTCAATGATTTTTTTTATTGTATGGTGTGGCCTTCTGAGTTATAAAAGTAGAATATTCTATAGTAGATCATTTGTGATATCCTTGTAACTCAGCTCAGAAAAAATGCAGAGTGATGGCATCTGGAAAATTGTAAAAGGTTAAGTGACAGATAACTAGAGGCTAATAGGAGTGAATCTTGTGGGGCTTGCTGAAGCTTTTAAACACAAAGGGTCAATATTGCTTTCATTTATACAAAATTGTGATGTTCTTGGAAAAGGCAGGAAGAATTGTTTTATAAAACCACATTCATCAGGAAGATGCACTATGATGCTATTTCTAATGGCAAGAATAAAGGCACATACAAAATTGTGATGTTCTTGGAAAAGGCAGGAAGAATTGTTTTACAAAACCACATTCATCAGGAAGATGCACTATGATGCTATTTCTAATGGCAAGAATAAAGGCACAATAAAGATGAGAGGGATTAACCTTGCTTGAGAAAAAGCAGTAGAGGCTTATGAATAAATATGTTTTCTTCTTCAGAACATTTCTTACAGAATGTTCTGCTAAGATGATATATGAAAAATGCTCCCCTGTTTTGCTAAAGTGATTCACTTATTTGGCATTTTATTAGTTAGAATCTGGTTTGCTGCCCACAACAAAAAAACTCAAATTAAGTACATAAGGTTTTATTATCTCGCTAAAAATATTTGGATATTAGTCCAGTGTTGGTGTGGTAGGTGCATAAATTTCTCAGGGATGCAGGCTCTTTCTAGCTTTCTCCCCCTTTATTGGTAGTTTGTGGTGCCTTATTTGTGGAGTTCAGGATGGCTGCGGCAGCTCAAGCCCTGGGTTTCTCATTCCAGACAGCAGGAAGGTCCCTGCGGAGCAGGAGGCCCCACTGTCTGCTGCAGTGAGATGGGGGATCTGGCTGAGGTCTGCAGGAGGAGCCTGAGCTCCCATTTTCCCCACAAAGTACTTCCTTGCAATTAGAAGATATGCAAAACATTTTTTAAATAAATGACTCTAACTCAATGACCTAGTATGGGGATTGCTATCTCTGGATGTATGTGTCCGGGTCTACCTATTTTTATTTAATATTTCTGATATTTTCCAGATATCCAAATGGGGAAAAAATAATTTATTTATGCCTTTCCTTCCCCAGGCATATCAGAGAGGAGCTGCTCCTAAAAGTCGAATTCTTCCAGCTGGTGGCAAGGTATTAACCTCAGAAGATGAATATAATGTGATATCTGACAGGCATTTCCCAGACCCTATTGGTGAGTTGCTGAGCATTCTTTTTCAGGGCAAAATTCTTAAACTTGCTTCGTTTAGCTAAACTTGCCAAAGGAGTTCCCTGTGTACCTGTGGCAGCCGTTTCTCAGGCATGGCTACTTCTGCTTCCACGAGGCTGCTGACCAGAAGAAGTTCAGCGCCGTCCTGAGTGACTGCATCAGACATCTAAATCATGGTATGACACAGCTTCCCTCTCGTCCCCCAGCTGGGCCGCTTTCTCTGAGCTGTCCTGGTCAGTCATCTGTTTGAATGATTCTTAGAAAGAGCCGCATGCGTGGAGCTGTTATCTGATGGCAAGTGTAGGCATGTGTTGGGCTGCTCTATGTTTATTCATGCATACTATTTTGCATATAACTTATCCTTCTTTTTCCTGATGATTTTTATCCAAATGCTAACAAGGAGGTGCCAATTGTCCCCAGTAAAATCCTAGTCTTTATGACATTTCTGGTGTATTTCCACTTTAATTTGTGAGTAAGAGTTGCTCACTTAAGATCAGTGGTACAGTTCATTGTAATCTAATATTTGTTTCCTAATCAGTTGTTCTCAAAACTTTAGGGTCCATAAGAATTTCCAGGAGAACTTAATTAAAACACAAATTCTTGGGCTGTGCCCTCGGCTGTTCTCATTCACTGGGTATATGGTGGGGATTTTGTTTTTCTAACAAACCACCAAGTGATGCTGCTGATCTGGTCCACGGTCCACACTTGGAGTGGTGTTGCTCCAGACCACTCTGCCTCTAGGTATGGATTTAATCAATATTACATCTATAATAAAAGAGACTCTTCATTCCGATGTGATGTTTTTGATATATTGATGGGAATGCTAGTTTTTCTGAACTCCACAAGGCCTTCAGTTATAGATAACTGAACTCTTTGTTCTTTGGGAGTTGGAAAGGCAGCCAGGCAAATATTGCTGAGGGCTTACTCTGTGCCCACCTCTGTACAGGTGTTAGGAACAGAGTAATGAAGCATGCCAGTCCTCTCTCTGGGGGTCTAAGTTCAAACAGGGAGGAGGGACAAACACACCCACAGATTCTAATTTCATAGTTATCAAATTGATGTGTTGAAGAGTAACTAGAGGCTACTGCCTAGTGAAGAAGGGAGTACAGTACTTTAAGCCTGTGAGGAGTGGCCTCTTTGAACAGGTGACATTTGAGTTAAGACTTCTCATCCATGTGCCTTTATTTCCTAATGCGGCTATTTTTACTGTACACTGACTTTAAAGTTTGGAGGTTTCCTTGAAAATGTCAGTTCCGTAGAGCGAGTCACTAGGGATGCGCCTCAGCCGGGTCTTGGTTTTAGCTCATGTATCAATCGGAGGCTAATGGAAAAAATGATGCACTGTTTTGCTATAGCAACTCTGAGTAACGTTCATC
The DNA here is from genome assembly GCF_000696425.1 of Galeopterus variegatus. NCBI lineage: Eukaryota > Metazoa > Chordata > Mammalia > Dermoptera > Cynocephalidae > Galeopterus > Galeopterus variegatus. The sequence continues at coordinate 8,586 of NW_007733449.1, read as the reverse complement.
ATAATATTGTCTCATAACTAGTTAGGGACTTTATAAAAGTGATACCCTTATTAATATCTTGCCTTGTGGTTTTGATGTCTGCTCCATCTAGCTCATTTTTAATACATTTATACCTCTGTCTTGGTCTAGTATGAACACGTAGTTGGCACCAAACATGAGAACTGCGAAGTTTCCCTGAGCAGAGAATGCTGTCTGCCCAGCCAAGTGGGAGTTGCTGGGTTCCCTCTTCCATGTACATAATAGGAATTTCTCTGCGGAGTCTTTGGATGTTGTGTAGACTGCATTTAGACTCCATTTATGGAAGATTTCAGTTGATTCAAAATCCAGCTCTGCTCTCAAGTATGTTATCAAAGTCACTGAGATAATGAGGTCAAATTATATTACCCTGGTTCTGTGTCACAGTCCTCTGTCCAGAGACTGTTTTTTCCTCACCGAGGCTTTATGCAGACTTCATTTGACACAACTTCCAGTAGCTCTAGTCAGAGCCAGAGGCTGTCATAACATTGTAGGGAACAGACTCTCATGGGTCTTTCCCTTCTTGCCTCTTTTTCTGTTTTTTTGCAGCACAAAGCACCACCACTCTTTACTGTATCACTTTTACTCTCCCAGTCTTTCCCTGTCATTTGTTGTATGATATGGGTCTTTCCCTTCTTGCCTCTTTTTCTGTTTTTTTGCAGCACAAAGCGCCACCACTCTTTACTGTATCACTTTTACTCTCCCAGTCTTTCCCTGTCATTTGTTGTATGATCTTGAATAAGCCACTAAGAGGTTTTCACAAGCTGCCAGTTAACCATTTTCCCCCCATACTTACCAGAAGAGTTTAGAAATAGTTGTCAAGTTAGGGTAGTGATAAGGGCCAGACCCCTGAGGGGCTGCTGGGGCCTGCTGTCTCCCCCCCACCCCACCCATCAGCAGAGGAAGGGCTGTCAGTCTGCTGTGGCCCTGGCTTCACTGGCTCTCAGACCACCAGGCATCTCTGTTGAGAACTGTGTCCCAGACATTCTAGCAGCTGATGTGGGGCCACTGTTGATCCCACTTGAGATTCCTGGATACATCCCCTGGTGGTCAAATGCTGCTACAACCCACCCCACTTGCCCAGGAGTGTTGGGTCGGAATTGTCTAGGTGTCCATGTCCTTTCATTCTGAATCAGGAGCCACTTCTCCTGCTCGACATTATGGGTTGGGTGTGTCTTCTATCTAATCCTGACAAAGGGCTGATTATACCCTGTTCTTGGACGATAAGGCTACCTCCTGAGGTAGGCAGCAGCAAGTAGAGAGCACTATGCTTCTCCCTCTTCAAGGAAAGGAGCGGCCTTCAGGTGCCTCAAATAATACTTACACACCTAAGGAGCATAAAGGGGCATGTGCGTGTGCGTTTTGGTTTGGTTTGGTTTTGTCACCTCTTCATTGGGCAGACATATGAAAACCCCACAAGATTAGTCTTTAGTAGAACATCTTACTCCAGTTTAAATATCAAGCCCATTGTATGACATATGCCTCAAGCAGCTGCTGTCCTCTGTCCCTTTTGGAATCATACTGAAACCCCTTGTCCCTGATCAGCAAAGGCCAGGGTTCTGTTCTGCTGACACAAAATGAGACTTACATAAAACCAAGATGTTCTGAGACAGTCCTGTTGTCTAAAATTCAAGTCCAAGTCTTCAGAATTTTAGTTTGCACAATATGGTCATTGTAGTTATAGGGATATAGTTAAAACTCCTGACAAATATTAGGGGGCTGAACACATGCAATATGGAATAATGCTCATTATCAATGAGGGTCTGTTGTTCCAGCTCAGGATAATCATTCCTTGGCATGTGAATTTGAAGGAAGGGGAAAAAGTATCCCTGGCAGGAGGAACAGGCTATATGAGGCCCAGGAAGTGAGAGAGCATGGACCATTAAAGGAACTGAAAGAATTTTGTGTGACTGGTGCTTCGAGAGGAGAAAGGAGCCAAGTGAGAATGAGGAGTTGGGCAGGATCCAGGCTATAAGGGGCTTTGTGATGCATATTAAGAATATGGATTTTGTTCTTACAGCAACGGGAAACCATGAAGGGGTTTTAGGTAGATAAGTGACTGATTAGGTATTCACTTTAGAAAGGTCACAGTGGCTGCAGTGTGGGCAGTGGAGGGGAGGGTAGCGTGCTCAGATGCAGGAGGCCACACAGGAAGCTCTGGCAAGCAGCAGATGGTGGTAGCCTGCACCAGAGAGGGGTGCAGGAGTGAGTGAAGGAATTTGTCTATGTAAAGCCATTGTGTCCAGCCTAAAGATTTGGGGAACAGAGAGTTGGATGTTAGAGGGCAGTTATCACTGTTGATTCTGGAAAGGAGGTAGAATAATGGCAAAGTTCTGTTCAACAGTGCTGTGCTAGCTTGAAGGACAGCCAGGACTGCCACTAAACAAATGCCAGTGTTCACATCATCTTGCACACTAAGGAAGAGAAGACAGTAGAATGTGGGAAGCACAAGGGCACATAGGATGAAAAAAATAGTGTAAAGAAAGAGTCCAGAGGATTTTGACAAGAAGACCACAATGATATAAAGACACTCTGCAAATCTCTGCTTAAAGATGAACCCAGTTCAAGTTGGCTTCAAGTTTGACCACCTATGAAAATGATCACATCCAAGGGTATTTGTGATGGAGTGAGTCAGGCTGAATGTGGAGCTATTTGACAGTGATTATGTTTTGGAACTGGTTACTTTGTCAGCGTTGTGTGCCTTGAGCTCTTATCCCAGAAATCTTATATCAAATCAAACGCTTTTGTTAGGTTTGATTTTGACACTTGCACATTTTAGATGTTCAATAAATGTTGCTGAATTAAATTGAAGTTTAGAACAGAGAACGACTTTACAATTCAAATTAGATAGAACAGATCCTTTTTGGTGTGTTTATTTGAACATGGTGTGTTTATGCCCTCCAACACTCAGCAGCAGATCTCAGATCTGTTTTCATCAACTTAATTTCTACTTAGAGCCCACTATCACCTGTATAACAAGTTTGTTTCTTTTTCTTTTCTTTTTTTTTTTTTTTTTTTGGTCTTTTTTGTGACCGGTAAGGGGATCGCAACCCTTGGTGTGGTGTCGCCCACACCGCGCTCAGCCAGCAAGCACACGCACTGGCCAGTCCTATATAGGATCCGAACTGCGGCGGGAGCATCACTACACTCCCAGCGCTGCACTCTCCCGAGTGCACCACGGGCTCGGCCTATAACAAGTTTGTTTCTTGAGGGACTAAGTGTGGTCATCAATCAATTCTAACTGACAACATACAATGGATTTTATTTTGTAATATACGAAGACATACTTTTGAATTTTGTGGTACATGCTTATATTTATGGGCACACACATATATATGGGTTGGAAAATTCTAACATGCTTAGGCTCTTTTGGACATTTTACTACAAATGAATAATATTTGGAGATAGATACATAAAATACAATTTTTGTAAACATCTCTGAATGCTTTACTTATAAAAACTCAATGGCATACTTTTGTTTCATTGCATAAAAACCTCTATACGCTGCAAACAAAGTGCTTGCTAATTATTGTCTAATTAATAACTAGATATCAATTTCCAGTTTTTGTAGGACTATCCCAAACAAAATTCTTTGAGGACTACATCTTTTGGAGTTTAGCCTGTGCTCTTTTTCTTGCATAGTTAATATTCTATGATTATAAATATTTTTCTCTGTCCCTTTTTGAGTATGTGGTTTTTTTCTTAAGAAGTTATCACTTCCCCCTTTCTGGCCCTTGCTGATAATGCATAAAACTCTAAATTTGAAAGGCACCTTCATGGTCACCTATTCTAACCCCTCCGAGTTTATCTATATTAAGGCTCAAATAGGTCACAGCTAGCTAGTGGCAGAGAACCAGTTGTCCTGATCCCTGGTCCTTGACATCTGTTTCAGTTATACATAGCACGTTGTCTTCTCAGCATTACTTTACAAAAGACTCATCTCTTGGGTGTTTTCAACATGCTGCTATTAATCAAACTCCTCTTGTGATATGTTGGCATGATCCATAATGAAGCAAATTTAGAGCTATTCACTTAAGGTCCTCTGTGACCTGGGAGATGGCTGGTTTCTTGATAAGTAGTACTATCTGAGTTTAACTTGGTATTTTGTGCACTGGCTAAACATGACTATATCTTTTAGTTTAAATATGCTCTGAAGATAAAATATTTGATGGTGTAGCTTGTTTACTGGTTAAATTTTGTGTAGTCTAAAATAAAAACCATATATGATTTTATACAATTTAAATAAAAACTCTATTCTGTAAAGAATGATTACACTTCTTGTGAGCACATTGGTTGGACTACTTTAAAAATAATATATCTAAAACATGCTTTTATATTATTTATGCTTACAGATATACTTAAATTACTTGAAGCTCAAAAGCAATCTAAGAGTCCAAACTGGAAGAACAGGTCTCCATCAGGGACTAGAATAAATAGAACTGCTTTCTTTCAGCCATTCAGCGTTTATCACCCACTGCCAGTACATATATGGTCTTAGATGCTTTGTTGCCTAAAGCTACGTTGCCATGGAACTCCTGGTTTCAGTGAAACCACTGTTACCTACCCCCCTTCCCCACTTCCAATGAACGAAATAGTTATTTTTGCATAAGTGTCTAAAAATTGTGTGATTATGGTAGTTAAGGGTGACAAGTTGGAATGATGATAAAAAAGATTAAGCAAGCAGAGATTTGAAGTTAATTCAAGCAAATTTTTTTTTGTCTGTGCTATTTAGATTGGGCAGATTCCAAAATCACTGGACAGTTTTTGATGTTATGACTGACTGTGGCAAAGCTTGAATAGCTTTCAGGTTTTTTTCACTTTGGGATGAGATATGTTAAGATTGAAACATACTTGTAAATGACTGTTTTAATATGTGGCTAAATAATCAACATTATGCAATAACTCTATTTGGCACATATCCCTGTATTTCATTTAAAAATCCACATCCAGGAGAGCTTGGAGAAAATTCTCATCTGTTGTTACAGAACGGTGAGCCACATCTCTCCTTCCCACACTGTGAGCAAACTTAGAGCATATGGATGGAAGAGAAACACGCTAGGAGCTGTCATTCATTCTATTAGTTCTGACTGTTTTAAGTTAAATACTGAGTAGATATGAAAGAATGTTTATGAAGTATGTAGAAGGTAGAAAGAACATTACTGTTACCTCTGAAATTTCTAATGTGTCCCTCCCTAATTCTATTACCTACTTTTCCCTTCGAGAGAATTTCACGCTGGATTTTGTCTTGCTTTTCTTTATAGCTTTTATCACATAAACTTAATAATTTTGCATGTTTTAAAGTTTTATCCACATGGAATCTTACTACATGCCTTCTCCCATGACATTTTTTTTTTTTGTTTTGGGCCAGTATGGGGATCCAAACCCTTGACCTTGGTGTTACAAGGTGGTGCTCTAACCAACTGAGCTAACCAGCCAGACCCCGTGACTTCTTTTTTCAATATTTTATTCCAGTGTTTCACCCATGTTATTAGTTGTAGCTGTAATTTGTTGATTTTCCGTGTGAAATATATTCCATCATATTAATATATCATAATTTCTAATATCCATTTTAATGTTGATAGGCATTTGGGTTGTTTCCATTATTTATTAACAGTGCCACTATGAACACTTTCTGTCTGTTGCTGGTTTATAGGAATTTGATTTTNCATATTAATATATCATAATTTCTAATATCCATTTTAATGTTGATAGGCATTTGGGTTGTTTCTATTATTTATTAACAGTGCCACTATGAACACTTTCTGTCTGTTGCTGGTTTATAGGAATTTGATTTTTATTTGGTTTGCTAATACCTTAAGGAATGTTCCCATCTGTGTTAATGAGTGTGCTTGCCATGTAATTTTCCTGTTTTCAGTGGCATTTTCAGATTTTACTCTCAAGGTTATGCTTGCTTCATAAAATGGGTTAGAGAGTGTTCCTTGCCCCTCTTCTTTTTTTCCATTTCATAATCTGGAATAGTTTGTACAAGACTAGAATTATTTGCATTTTTTTTCTATTTTATTTCTATTAATTTTTGC
>NW_007733449.1:0-1376 GCF_000696425.1 Galeopterus variegatus | reverse complement strand
GGGGGGTGGGCAGGGCTGAGGCTCACGTCCCCTGTCTCTCAGGACACTTGCCCCGCCCCCCCAGGGGTGGGGCTGAGACCCCTGCATTTCTAATATTTGGTAGAGTTTGCCTGTAAAACCATCTTAGTTTTTTTCTTTCTTTTTTTTTTTTTGAGGGAAGATTTTAAACTACTGGCTTACATTTTTAAACTGTTATAAGACTATTCAGTTTTTCTATTTCTTAAGTCAGTTTTAATAGGCAACAGTTTTCTAGAAATTTGTCCATTTGGTTTATGTTTTAAAATTTAGTGATGTAATATCCTCTTATTTTTTAAGGATATATTTATGATGCCCTTTATTCTGTGTAGCATCTGTAATTGTTCCCTCTTTACTTCTAATAGTGTTCAGTTGTGCCTCCTCACTTTTTTCTTGCTCAGTCTTACGAGAAACTTGTCAATTTTATCAACTTTGCAAAAAACCAGACTTGAATTTTGCAGATTATTGCATTTTTGTTTTATATTATGTTACTTTCTGATGTTATCTTTTTCATTGCCTTTCTTCTACCTCCTTGGGATTTATTTTGCTAGGTTTGTTTTCTCACCTTTTCAGGTAAATGCTTAGCTCATGGTGATTATTTTAAAATGCTTGCACATTCTTTAACACTCTTTCCTTTAAAAAATGGAGCCTAATATTCCCCCTTTTGAATGTGGGCCAGATGTAGTGATTTACTTCTTATGAACAGAATGTAGCAGAGTGATCTATGTGACTTCCAAGAATAGGACACAAAAAGAATAGCTTCTGCCTTTCTTTCTCTCCGATCACTTATTTGGGAGAACCTAGCCAACGTCTTGTAAGAACACACAAGTAGCTCTTTGGAGAGGCCCATGTGGAGAGGAACTGATTCCTCCTGCCAACAGCTGGCACCAACTTACCAACCACATGAGTAAATGACCTTGGAAGTGACACTTTTGTCAAGTCTTCAGATGAGTGCAGCTTTGGCCAACATGTGACTGCGACCTCATGAGAGACCCCAGGCCAGACCACCTGGCCAAACTGCTGTCGAATTCCTGAGCCACAAAAACTATGAGATAATAAATATTTGTTGTTGTTTTAAGCCACCAAGTTTTGGGTCATTTGTTCTGCAGTACTAGGAAACTAATATACTTGTTAATCATCAGCCTTTGTTCTGCTCTAATACAAGCATTTAAATGCTATATGGCTGGCTGATTAGCTTAGTTGGTTAGAGCACATCCTTATAACACCAAGGTTGTGGGTTCAGATCCCCATAGAGGCCAGCCACACACACACACACACACACACACACACACACACACACACACACACACACACACACACACACACACGCTTTACATTTCCCTCCACGTATTATTTTTGCC
>NW_007733448.1:109410-110892 GCF_000696425.1 Galeopterus variegatus | reverse complement strand
TGTTGCTGTATTCTGTTAGCTATTATTTTATTGAGGATTTTTGCATCTAAATTCATCAAAGATATTGGCCTGTAGTTTTCTTTTTTTTGTTGTGTCTTGATCTGGATTTGGTATTAGGGTGATGTTTACTTCATAGATTGAGTTTGGGAGAATTGCCTCTGTTTTAATCTTTTGGAATAGTTTGTAGAGAATTGCTGTCAATTCCTCTTTGAATGTTTGGTAGAATTTTGCTGCGAACCAATCTGGTCCTGGGCTTTTCTTTGTTGGGAGCCTTCTGATAACAGCTTCAATCCCTTTGATTGTTATTGGTCTGTTCAGGTTTTCTACATCATCTTGGCTCAGTTTTGGTAGTTTGTGTGTGTCCAGAAATTTATTCATTTCCTCTAGATTTTCCAATTTGTTGGCATATAGCTGTTTATAGTAGTCACTAATGATTTCTTGTATTTTTGAGATATCAGTTGTAATATCACCTTTTTCATATTTAATCTTTTTTTATTTGGGTCTTCTCTGTTCCTTTTTTAGTTAGCTGTTCTAGTGGTTTGTCGATTTTATTTATCTTTTCAAAAAACTAACTTTTTGATTCATTGATCTTNTATCTGCCAAGTCCAATTGGTCTAAAGTGTTGTTTAGATCTTGTGTTTCTCTGCTGATTCTGTACCTAGATGATCTGTCCAATATTGATAGTAGGGTGTTCAGGTCCCCTGCTGTTTGGTATTAGTGTCTATCTCCTGCTTTAGGTCTAATAGAGTTTGCTTTATAAATCTGGCTGCTGTGACATTGGGTGCATATATAGTTATGATTGTTATGTCTTCTTGATGGATGAATCCTTTTATCATTACGTAGTGTCCCTCATTATCTCTTTTTATGGTTTTTAGTTTAAAGTCTATTTTATCATTAGATATAAGAATAGCTACTCCAGCTCATTTTTCATTTCTATTTGCATGGTATATCTTTTTCCTTCCTTTCACTCTTAGTCTATGTGTGTCTTTATAGGTGAGGTAAGTCTCTTGAAGGCAGCATATAGTTGGGTCCAACTTTTTAATCCAGTCTGTCAGTCTGTCTTTTGAGTGGGGAATTTAATCCTTTTATAGAGTTGCTATTGAAAAGTGTTGATTTACTCTTAGCATTTTATTGATTTTTGTTTGGATGTCCTAAGTGTCTTTTGTTCCTTTCTTTCTGATTTACTGATTGTCTCCTGTATTTGTTGGTTTCTGGGGTTGTAGATAAACTTTTTTTTTCTCTTCATTGTTAGCATTTTNTTTGTTTGTCTGAGAAGTATACTATTTGCCCTTCATTTTGGAAGGACAGCCTTGCAGGGTAAAGTATTCTTGGCTGGCCATCTCTGTCTTTTGGTATTTTGAATATATCATCCCATTTCTTTCTGGCTTTTCGAGTTTGTGTTGAAAAGTCTGATGTTATTGTGATTGGGGCTCCCTTATAGGTGACTTGATGCTTCTCTCTTGCAGCTTTTAAGATTCTCTC
>NW_007733448.1:103654-107360 GCF_000696425.1 Galeopterus variegatus | reverse complement strand
ATTATCACTCGAAATTCCTTGTCAGACATTTCAAGGGCTTCTTGTTCTATAGGATCTAGAGGTTGAGACTTATTATGCTTTGGTGGTGGTCTTTCTTGATTTTTCATATTTCTGGTATCTTTGCTTTTGTGTTTAGTCATTGTGGCAAGGGATTTCATGATCCACTGGTTTGACACTATTGTCTGGCTATGATCCTGCCAGGACTGCCAATTTGGCATGGCTGCCCCAGTGCCTGTGGGCAGAAGGTTCGGGCCTCTCTGTTCATCACCCAATTGCCTGGGCTGAGGATGGGGTCCAGCCCCTGGTGACACCTAACTGCTCAGTCATGCTGGTGCCTTGGGGCGTGCGGTCTCTGTGGGTCTTGGGCCTCTCCAGGGGGTGGCTCTCTGGTCAGCATGCACTCACCCAGGGGGGGGGATGGGGTCCAGCAGTAATGGGGCCTACCTGCTCAGTCACGCTGATTCTTCAGGGCGTGTGGTCACCATCTCTGTGGGTCTTGGGCCTCTCCAGGGGGTGGCTCTCTGGTCAGCATGCACTCACCCAGGGTGGGGATGGGGTCCAGCAGTAATGGGGCCTACCTGCTCAGTCACGCTGATTCTTCAGGGCGTGTGGTCACCACTGGTCTTGGGCCTCTCTGACGAGTGCCTCTCTGGTCATCATGTGGTTTTTGTTCTTGATTTTGTTGATGGGTTGTATCACATTTATTGACCTATGGATGTTGAACCATCCTTTTCTACCTGGGTTGAATCCCACTTGATTATGGTGTGTAATTTTTTTGGTATGTTGCTGTATTCTGATTGCTAGTATTTTATTGAAGAATTTTGTGTCTATGTTCATCAGAGATATTGGCCTGTAGTTTTCTTTTCTTGTTGTGTCATTGTCTCGTTTTGGTATCAAATTTTGGTATCAAGTTTTGGTGATGCTAGCCTTGTAGAATGAATTTGGAGAATGACCTCTGTTTCGATATTTTGGAATAGTTTGAAGAAAATTGATATCAATTCCTCTTTAAAGATTTGGTAGAATTCAGCAATAAAGCCATCTGGTCCTGCACATTTCTTTCTTGGTAACCTGTTGATTACTGCTTCAATCTCATTGCTTTTCTCATCGGGTATTTTCAGATTTTCTATTTCTTCTTGTTTCAGTCTTGGTGGTTTATATGTGTCCAAAAATTTGTCCATTTCCTCCTTCCAGGTTTTATGATTCTTCATATTTCTAATGATTTTTTATATTTCTGTGATATCAGTTGTAAGGTCTACTTTTTCATTTCTGATTTTTGTTATTTGGGTTTTCTTTTTTGTTGTTGTTGTTAGCCTAGCCAATGTTTTGTCTATTTTGTTTATCTCCTCAAAAAAACAACTTTTTGTTTCATTGATTTTTTGAATTTTGGGGGTGGTCTCTATTAATTTAGTTCTACTTTGATCTTATTTCTTTCTATCTACTAATTTTGGGATTGGATTATTGTTGTTTTTCTAGTTCTTTGAAGTGTAACATTAGGCTGTTTATTTGCAATCTTTCTGTTCTTTTGATGTAAGCATTTATTGCAATATCCTTCCCTCTTTGTACTGCTTTTGCAGTATTCCACGTTTCAATATGATGTATCTTTAGCTCTGTTGGTTTCAAGAAATTTTTAAGTTTCCTGTTAAATTTTTTCTTGGACCCATAGGTCATTCAGGAGCCTGTTATTTAATTTCCATGTATTTGTATAGTGTCCTGAGTTTTGCTTGTTATTAATTTCTAGTTTTAATCCATTGTGGTCTGAAAAGATACTTGCGATGCTTTCTATTTTTTAAAATTTGTGGAAACAAATTGTGACTTAACATGTGGTCTATCCTGGAGAATGTTCCATGTGCTATGAGAAGAATTGTATATTCTGTAGTTGTTGGATGAATGTTCTGTAGATATCTGCCAGGTCCACTTGGTTAAAGAGAGAACTTCAGAGCCACAGCCCTGACCACCATTACTAATCTATTGACTAAGGCATGATCCTACAATCTAATCACTTCTTGAAGGCCCCATCTTTTTCATAGGGTATGTATCCCCATTCAAAAAGGGAGAAATGGGGCAAAAGAAAGGAGTAACAGGTCCTAATCAAGTCAGAAACCCAGCAGGGCAAGCATCAAATCTTAAAGCTGGTGAATCATGTATTTGACTCCATGTTCCACATTCTCTGCAATCTGGAGTGGGGGTTGGGTCCCCAAGTCCTCAGGCAGCTGTGCTTCTATGGCTTTCCTGGTCTTCAGCCATGCTTCAGCTCTTGCAGGCTGGTGTTACATGCTGGTAACTCCACAATTCTGGGGTCTTCATGGCAGTCCCACTCCCATGGGTCCACTAGGCATGGCCTTGGTGAGGTTTTTCTGCTGCAACTTTGACCTCACATTTCCTCTTGGTGTTCCTCTAGCAAAGGCTGCATATGGTGAATACACCCTTATGAAAGAGCAGATTTTTCCATACATCCTTTGAAATTGGATGGAGGTTCCCAAGCTTCTACAGCTCTGGCATTCTGTGAGAATGAAGACCTAAGACCATGTGGATGCTGCCAAGGCTTACTACTTGTATCTTCCAAAGCTGTGGTCTAGCCAACCTGGTACCAGTTTAGGTACAGGTGGATCAGCAGAAATGGCCAAGGTGCTGGTGTGGGGAGCAGCTTCTCCAGGTGGCCCTCAGAGCTTCCAAAGCTGTGGTCTAGCCAACCTGGTACCAGTTTAGGTACAGGTGGATCAGCAGAAATAGCCAAGGTGCTGGTGTGGGGAGCAGCTTCTCCAGGTGGCCCTCAGAAGTGAGCCTTGGAGGGTACCTTGGACCTGTTCCTTGAGATCATTCTGTCTCCCTAGGCCTCTGTGCTTGAAATGGAAAGGTCACCCCTAGAGGCTTCTGCAATGCCTTCATGGCCTTTTCCTCCTTCTCTTGATCATGTCTTTCTTTTGTACTAATCCTCTTAGTACCATTGCATTTTTCTCCTGAAAATGCTCTTTGCTTCTCTACCACATGGCCAGGCTGCAAATTTTACAAATCTTTATGCTCTGCTTCCCTTTTAAATTCTGGCTTTACATCATGCCTTTGCTGCTATAACTCAGTGTAGGCTGTTACAAGTAGCTATGCAGCTTCCTTAATGTTTTGCTGCTTAGAAATTTCTTCTGCCAAATACCCTGGGTCAGCTCCTTGAAGTTCCACATTCCATAAAGCTTTTAGACATATACAGAATGCAGCCAAGTTCCTTGCTAGTTCATAGCAAGGGTGATCTTTCCCCCAGGTTCCAATAAGTCCCTTCTCATTTACATTTGCGATCTTCTTAGAATGGCCTTTACTGCCCTTATTTCCATCAGCATTCTGCTCACCACCATTTAACCAGTTTCTAAGAAGTTCCAAACTTTCCTCGGTTTTCTTGTCTTCAAAACTCTCACCAGAAGCTAGGTTTTGTCCAGCCTGCTCCCCCAAATTCTTCCAGCCTCTTCTGAACACCCAGTTCCAAAGCCACTTCCACATTTTTAAGTAATTGTTATAAGCAACACCCCACTTCTTTGGTATCGATTTTCTGTATTAGTCTATTTCTGTTGCTTATAACATAAAATCCAGAACTGGTATTTTTTTGATTTATAAAAAAAACCCCAAAATTTATTGTTTACAGTTTCAGAGGCTAGGAAATCTAAAGTCCTGGCAACACAACTGGTGAGGGTATTCTTTGGTGGTGGCTTTACAGCAATGCAGG
>NW_007733448.1:91485-103310 GCF_000696425.1 Galeopterus variegatus | reverse complement strand
AAAGTCCTGGCAACACAACTGGTGAGGGTATTCTTTGGTGGTGGCTTTACAGCAATGCAGGGTCTCACATAGCAGAAAATGTCAGAGCAGAGAGATCTAAACAATTTTTAAAAAGTAATATGAATGTAACGTGCATATGGCAGTATCTTCACCTCAGACTGTTTTAATCATTATGTCCAGTCAATATAATTACTAACTGCACATTTTGGACCCTAAAACAACTAATTATTAATTTCACAAAGCAACAAAAATTGTGTATGTATGTGTGTTTGAGAAACAAGGTAGTTTTTAAAAATTTTTTAGATGATGTTAAGTCTCTGTTGTTTATTTATTTAGGGTCAACTTTTTTTCAAAATTAAGTGACTTACAAAAATTCATGCACACAATAAGATAAAAAATAAACTAGTTAAATAGAAAATAAAGTAGAATATTAACATCAGGCCAGAGGAAAATTTATACACAAATCACTTAAAATAAGGCTCTACTAGATATTAACATATAATAATATGTGTACATTTTGTGTGAATGTGTGTGTGTGTGTGCATGTGTGTGTGTGTGTGTGTGTGTGTGTGTATCATCTCCCCAGTTATAGAAGCAAAGGCAAATAAACGATGGGCATATGAAAGTCCAGTTTAAACTCTTCAGTAACATTAAATTCAATTTACTGATTCAAATCTGAAGATGGTTGAGGCTGATAAGGTCAGAATCAGTTTTACAAATGGTGCACAAATTGATGTGATTGTTGAAATAAAGATTGTATTTAACTTCCTTGAAAAGGAATTATGTTATCACATTTTCTGCTGCCGAAGTGTAGTAATACCATGAAGAGGTAATGTTCAATTTGTTCTCAATTTAATTTAAAATAAAAGACTCTCAGATAAAAGAAACATTCTAGCTGTTAGAAAATGATTCACCAGGAGACCTAGTAGACAGTACCATTTAAAATCATCTATTTCTGTGTTCCTGGGTTTACCAAAGTTCGTACTTTACCCAGATAAAAATATATGCTATACTGAGAAAAGTAGCTTTAAAAAATATACTTGATAGTAAATTGAAGTAATTATTATAAGCCATATTTTTCTTCTTTTTGTTGTTGCTATCTTGAAGTCATCTCTCCTCTCTTCCCCAAATTTCATGAGTTTTTCTGGTCTTTGAATTTTCATTACCTTCAAATATGATTCCTTCACTTGTGTGAATTTTCAGAAACTCATATTCATTATTAAGCAATTGAAAGTATGACACCCATTGTACTTTAAAAAAAGTCATATGTGCTTCATTTGTTTTATTTCCTGCACGATTTTAAAGGTTTACACTCTTTTAGGTTATTCATATTTTTTCAACAGTTCATAACACTTGTTTCATTCCTTTATGTCCAGAAAATACGAAAATATGTAATCACTTCACAGAATAGAATGAAATAAATTCTTCTCTAGCTCTTCCTTTGCTGCTCCAGTTCACTCAAGGTAAACATGTTACTCTCCTCTTTGTTGTCTCTTCCATTATTTTAGAAATATAATAGAATACAAAGATAGGGTTTGGTCTAATAGTCAACCGTCTTCCCTGAATAAGCTCAGACTACTCCTATTTGGGAAGACACAACTGAGACGTTCTTTATAAAGAATAAAGTTCTTTCAAGAAGTCAATACATGTAGAGACATTGAGGATGTTCCTGCACACTCTAGACAGGCTTAGTTCTCTCTGATTCCATGGAAGTTCAAGCCCTCATTTCTGCACCAATCCAAAAGTCCACTGGCTATCTTCTTGGCTAAATTTTACTTCTAAATGTAATTCCCTAGCTTTATCATGATGATAACAATAATTAAAAGAACCACAATAAAATGATAAACATATACTGAGAGTTGTACCAACTTGTATGCTTTTTATACAGTATCTCATTTAATTCTTACAACAATCCAGTGAGGTAAGTATCATTATCAACCTTTTAAATATGAAAAAAATGATGCTTAGAAGGCTAAGTGATACTTCTAGGGTTATATGGCCAGTAAATGTCAGAACCACGATTCAAACCCAAACCCAGGACTGGCTCATTTCAAGGACTTTGTTTGCTTTTAATAACTTTGCTTAAACACCATCCTCAGCCTCAGGCTTAACAATTTTTAATCACTTTTATGTTTTAATTATAGAAAGTTTAGAGGCTTCTTCCTGGGTTTCAAAATTAAATATATATATTTAATATTTTTAATTATAGAAAGTTTAGAGGCTTCTTCCTGGGTTTCAAAATTAAATATATATATTTAAAAAATTAAATATATATATTTTCTTTTTCTTAGATATGTATATCTAACATGGATTAAGCTTTTGCTCAGAGCCAAACAATTTTTTTACTTCTTTACATGCTTGTCCAGTTTAAATCACACAACAACTTTTAAGTTAGATCCTTTATTTATTTTTTATTTTACAGTTGAGATATTTCAAAGATATTAAATCGCTGTGTAAAAGCACTCAGCTAGTAGAATTATGGGTCTGTGATTCAAACTTGGGCCTGCCTAATGCCAGCAAGTGGATATGTTTGTCTTTGCATTTAGGGATTTTTGAGCAAAGAAAACTGGAACTTGGTTTAAAGGACAAGACTGGGTTAAAGGAAATAAAAGATGACTGAATGCATAATGAGAAACCTTTGGAGATATTTAGGGATTTATTTCTGAGTGTGTTTACTTTTCATAGTGGAATAAAACCTGGAGTTATGGAGCCATCTGTTCACATTCCAAAGGATTGTAAAACATTAAGGAGGAAAGGCTTCTTTCCTTCTGTACAAGGGAAGAAAGGGTTCCATGTAGCTTACATAAGCTCCAGAACCACAGTTTGGGGCTTCCTGTTCTGCGGTGTAAGAAACCCCCTTTGTGCACATCAAGGGTCTATATAGTTCTCTCCCATCACCTTGAAAGAGGAAAAATAGCCATGAGAAAGCGATGTGGTTATTGCAGTAGGTAATAATAGTCAGTTCCTCCTCATGGCACCTCATGCTTACTTTCAGGATAATATAAATAAACGTAGATATTAAACCTTATTTTCTGACTCCATATAACATTCCAACACTGCTATATTTCCTTTCAAAACTCCCCATAATTCTTTTCCATCCTATGAACACCTAATTTTCTACTGTTTCTTAAATGAACTTCTGGTTTTCATCCTTGCCTCCCTTCAGTATGGATATTGCTACATGTGAATCATTGTGCATTTTATTCCTCTCTCTTGGTTTTCTTTGATCTTTTTCTACCTAATTTACATGTATTTCTGAATCAAACTTAAATCACAGATTAAAAAAAAATCCTTTTTTGATCATTTTGTTTTTGAAGCCCATTCTTGGACTTCATATAATTCTTATCTCCACTATTATTTATTGTTGTGCTGCTTGGTTTTCTTCCTTTGTGCTATCTCTGGATTACTGACTCCTGAAAATAGGGTACAGTTTCAAATCTTTTTGATTTTCCTCCAGCAGCTATAGTGTGGACCTCAGTACAAGTCTTTAAAAATAGGCATCTGACTATGCATCTGACAAGGGACTAATATCCAACATATACATAGAACTCAAGCAATTATACAGTAAAAAAATAAATGACCCAATTAAAAAATGGGCAAAGGAGTTGAATAGACATTTTTCAAAGGAAGACATAAAAATGTCCAACAGATACATGAAAAAATGCTCAACATCACTAGTCATCAGGGAAATGCAAATGAAAACCACACTGAGATACCACCTCACTCGAGTTAGACTGGCTATGATCGGAAAGACGGTGAATAACAAATGCTGGTGAGGGTGTGGAGAGAAGGGAACACTACTGCACTGTTGGTGGGACTGTAAATTAGTACAACCACTTTGGAAAATAATATGGAGGTTTCTCAAACAACTACAGATAGATCTTCCATATGATACAGCAATCCCTCTTCTGGGTATATATCCAGAGGATTGGAAATCATCGTGTTGAGGAGATACCTGCGCTCCCACGTTCATCACAGCTCTGTTTACAATAGCCAAGATATGCAACCAACCCAAATGTCCATCGATGAATGATTGGATAAGGAAACTGTGGTATATATGCACTATGGAATACTACTCTGCCATAAAAAAGAATGAAATATTCCCATTTGCAACAACATGGATGAACCTGGAGAAACTCGTGTTGAGTGAAACAAGCAAAGCACAGAGGGATAAATACTGCATGTGCTCACTCATATGTGGGAGCTAAGAGAGAAAGGCAGGAAGGAAAGAAAGACCACAGTAGTGCCGTGGTCTAACAGAGGGAGGGAACATTCCTAGGGCTACAAATAGGAGTGGGGGGAGAGGGGGAGGGGGAAGAAGGCTGGGGGATAATTGAGAGAGAACAAAGGGAACAAAAGTAATTTCTGGTAATGGGTATGCCCCCAGTATGAATCTGGCCCTCACATCATGGGTAGGAGGGGGGATAATTAGCTTTAGGGGGGGGTGGTGGTGAGAATTAGCTTTGTATCTCATGAATATTCTTAATAAATAAAATAAAATAAAATAAAATAAAATCAGAACAACAAAAAAGAAGGAACGTTTATGGTGCATATTTTAATCATTCAGTCATACTAATTTTATTTGTTTGATAAAGATGATTAGAATTAGTTGCATTTTAAAAGCTATGAAAGTGGAAGTATAAAGAACACATTTTTGTATATGAAAAATCTTGCATCATTCATTAAACTAATTAGATATTTGTTGAGCATTGACTATGTGTCAAAACTGTTCTAATCACTGTGGGTACAGCTCCTTGTGATACTTTTTTTTCATATTATATATTTTTTTAATTGTGGTAAAACATATATAACCTAAGAATTTTTATTTTAAGCATTTTTAAACATAAATTGTGTGGAATTAATTACATTCACAATGCTTTGTAACCACTACCTCCATCTATTTCCAAAACTTTTTCAACATCTTAAACATAAACACTGTACCCATTGATCAATAACTTGTTATCCCTTCTCCCCATAACTGGTAACCTCTATTCTACACTTGTCTTTGAAATTTTTTTTTCTTTTTAATTAATTTTTTCTTGGTGACCCATGATAATTGTATACATTTATGGAGTACAATATGATATTTGAGTACATTTACACTGTGTGATGATCACTTCAGGGTGTTTAGCATATCCATCCTTGTGATACTTTTAAGAACTGTATCATAGTAGGTGTTTCTAAGAGTTGAGAAACAAATGGAACAAATTTGTAGTAACATTACCTTATTGATTCTGATCTCTGAAGTCTGATGCTGCAAATGTATGGTAATTTTAAAGAGAGTTGTTACCTATCAGGAAGGAAATCTTAGAGCTCCCATGTGATGTGGAAGATACAAAGTTAGGTATATCAAAGAGAAGATGAGAGTTAAGTCTTAATGGCATTTGACCCACTATTCGCTTTGGTCCCTGAAAAGCTATTGGCCTGGAAGGGACACCACAATGATTTTCTTTAAGTGAAAAGCTTACATTTCTGTGGAGGGTGACAGCAGAGACAGATGGGAAGTTAAAACTAGTAGAACCAATAAGTGCATCCTGCATGAGGCCAAGGCTGAGGGGGTACCTGTAAGCAAGCGGTTAAGACAGAGCTCAGGTCTAAAGTCTAGTCAACAGTAGTTAGATATTACTGGAGGTTCAAGTAGAGAAGTGGCATCAGAAATAGCTATGCCTGATAGTTAAAAATAAAACTTGTATTTATTTCCAATCTACTTGTTATTCATGACTTTTTCCTGTTTTTTCACCCTACTTGCCTGCCAAAAAATCTCTTCTTTTTTCTCCCCAAAAACTCAGTGAGGCATCACTTTCTCCAGAAATCTTGCCTGAGAACCCAAGTTGAATGACATGCTCTTTATTGGTTCTCACATTACCCTGTAGCTATCTTCATCATGTCTGTCACAATATTACAAATAAAATTCTCTTTTGATGTGTTTGTCACCCTTATTAAACTAAGAGCTTCTTTGATGTTGTGGACCATAACTTATTTCATTCTCCTCAGTGCCAACTACTTTAAATGATCATAAAAGATTTATTGAGTTTTACTGAACTGAATCAGGCAAGCAACAAAAAAGTGGGGAGCATGAAGATATTCTAATAGACCATGGATTGCATGCTCAAATACCTACAGGGCCTGGCAGGTAATAAAAATGAATAAGTGCATGCTCTGTCTAAGGGGGACAACTATTTCAATGCAGCTAATTGTTGCTGTGTGGGCTTGCAGCCCCATATTGCCAGATTTGAAGTTTTGGAGAAGTCAGACTGATGAATGTTTTATGTAAGTATTCCTATCTTAGATCTTAGTGGGAATATATTCAGTTTTAAGGATTCTCTTTGGGCTGAAGAAAAACTTGCTGTTTCCAGAGTGAAGCTACCAATAGTGTCTCTGTTTTAAATCTCTACCAGAGTTCTTCTCTACAGACTATAGAAAACATTGCTTGATATCTGAGACCAAGAAAAATAAAAAAGAAAAGAAAGAAAGATAAAGAGAAATGTATTGGAAAGATGTTGAAGTGGAGGATAGTCAAAGAATTGGAAGGATAGTTGAGCAGATCAGAGGCAGTACAGAACCTGGATAGGGAATCTTGTGGGCAAAAATTAATGGACAGCTACTTTAAGATGCAGCAGAGGAGTAGCTGGAGTCCAGCAACTCTGTTTGTGACAAGTAGCTGTGACTTGAGTTTCTGGTAGAATCGCCAAATTTAGCAAATAAAAAATACAGAATGCACAGTTAAATTTGAATTCCAGATAAACAACAAATAATTTTTGATATAAAATTATACCGAATTTATATTACGCAATTTATAAGTATGTCTCATGCAACATTTTATTTTAGCTATCCTAATTAGTAGGAGTCAGAGTCTGATTTGTTTAATTTCGGTCACATATCAATCCTTAGTCTCCTGAGTGAACCATTGAAGAAGACTGTACATAATGGAGTAAAGAGACATCGGTAAAAAAAGATTAGGGTCTTACGCCACAGGAAAAAGCAAGAAATGTTAGGATGTCAAAATAGACCATGGTGTCTATTAATTTACCCATCCATCTATCCATCCACCCATGAATCATCCATCCATCATCCCTCTACCCATCTATCCATCCCTCTTATCTGTTATCAATTTATATGTTCATCATTGTCATTTACACACACATAATAGGGTGATAATAAAAATATTTTTAAGATGTTGATAAGACTGGGTCAAGGCCCCGTGCTATGCTTCCTTCTGTCTGTTAGTTGCTGAATTGTGAAAAGGAGGTCTGGGGTCCCAGTGAAAGATCCAGAAAAGTGGTAGGAGGCACTAGGGCTCTTGGTCTTAGCTATTTATTGCCCAGTATAGAAGTTCTAGATGGCACAAGGATGAAACTCAAGAAAGTAATTTTCTTTGTTTAGAAAAATATCTAGAGGGAATGTTTTGGCAGATTTTGGGCACTGTTGTTAAACAAAGGAGGAAGAGGTAGCTAAAGTATGCTTTCTGAGAAGTTAACATGAAGTTGAGTTTGTGCCAAGGAAGAAATTAAAGGTAGGTGAAGAAAAAAATAGAGAATGAGGATGCATAGTCATTAGCTGGAGACTGGGGAGAAGGGTAGTGAGTGAAGAATA
The DNA here is from genome assembly GCF_000696425.1 of Galeopterus variegatus. NCBI lineage: Eukaryota > Metazoa > Chordata > Mammalia > Dermoptera > Cynocephalidae > Galeopterus > Galeopterus variegatus. Next base: position 95,717 of record NW_007733448.1, on the reverse strand, counting down.
TCTTGTGACATAACAGCCAAAGGATTTTTATACAGGGATGTTTAATATTAAAGGTTAAATTTGTTGTTGTGCTAAAGGAGCACACAAAATGCCTTGTGAAAGTAGTTTTGGAAAAATAATATGAAAGGAGGTATCTTCTGTGTGTGCATCGGTACAAACAAGAAAAAAGAGAACAGTCATGGGAAGTAAGATGTGAGTGGATCTGAGAATTCATGGTACAGAAATTAAGAATGTAGGCACTGAAGGGAATGTGAACTCTTAAGAATCCATTTAAATTGCATGTAAATGGGGAGGGAATTCAGCATTTTATAAAAATTTGATTAAATCCTAAGGGTCTTCAAAAAGTTCAATGGGAAGATTTGTATTATCTTTTAATCCTATTGTTCCACAGACTTTTTGAAGTACCCTCGTATTGGAGTATAGGGTAATTCCAGCTGACGTTTGGGTCACGTGTATAACCTAGAACAGATAACTTCTATGATACAGTGGTAGTTTATACATTATCCACTAATGCTTTCTTTGTAAGGATTATTCATATTCTGTTCTCAAGGGTGGTTGAATCACTCACTGTTCCTGGTTTCCAGTGTCTTCTCCTGTGCTACTCTTTTTATTCCATATGTTCAATTCTTCAATCTTTCTCTTCCGTGTAAGCTTTATAGGTAGTTTGCTGCCCTTTGTTTTTATCTGAAGTCTAGTAATTATGGTACAAGGGTTTTCTAAGTTAATTGAAAGATACTTGCTGCTCTTGCTGTTGCTGCTACTGTTTATATTCTTTCTATTTTCTTTCTTTCATTTTCTGTTTTATATCTGCATATTCTGCATGGTGCGAATACTTCTGTGAACAGGAATCAATTCCCTCTTTTTGGAGCATGTGACGAAGAGCATGGGCCTTGGGTGAGATCACCTGGATTAAAAATTTCAAATCTTGGCTTTACCACTTATTATCAAGTTACTAGACCTCCTTGTGCCTCAGTGGCCGTCTTCTATTACAAAGATTTAATGGTGGTATCTCCCTCATAGGCTTTATTTTTAATTGGGTCTCAAATCTACAGAATTGAATTAATTGTGATCGTGGATTTATGACCTACTCTCATTATTACTCCCTGTAAGGCCATTTTCTAACCATCTCTCTAGTCATAGGCTTTATTTTTAATTGGGTCTCAAATCTACAGAATTGAATTAATTGTGATCGTGGATTTATGACCTACTCTCATTATTACTCCCTGTAAGGCCATTTTCTAACCATCTCTCTAGGACAAACACCTATAAAACCACCATCAGAAAATTAAAAAAAAAAAAAAAAAAAAAAAGGAAAGGAAAGCTAGAACACTGATAATAGCTGATATCTACATGCATGCTTCTTTCCCATGTCATCCCTCTTTCTCTTTTCTGTCTAAGGTAACCACCATCCCAAATGCAGTGCTTATTATTCCCCTGCTTTGTTGTGGTACATTTTTATCATATCCAGTCACAAAATTTTGTTGGTTTGTTTTTAACTTTATTTAAAGAAGGTGTAATATACGTAATCTTTTGTGACTTATTTTTTCACTTAAAATTGTATTGCAAAGTGTCACCTGTATCTTTGTGTCTAGGTGTAGTTCATTTGTTCTGACTGCTATAGAAAATTTTATAACATCTGCATACTGCAATATCGCAATTCATTTATTCATTCCCCTTTCAATTTAGTTTTTTCCAGGTTTTTGTTACTGTGCAACAGGGCAGCTATAAACATCCTGGTGTAGATTTCCTGGTGCATTTGTGTGGGAGGTTCTCTGAGGTATATGCTGAGAAGAAAAATTTCTGGGTTATAGGCTCTGTATATGTTTAACTTTATAAGATAAGGACAAACTGATTTCCAAAATATGGAAGCATTTGGAGTTGGTTTTGGGGTATGGAACAAGAAGGGACTCCATTTCATCTGTTTCCTTATGGAATAACCTTATTCTAATTTCATTTATTAAACAGCTCTTCTCCCCAAATGATCTGGCATGCCAACTTCTTCATTTATCAAAGTTCCATGTATGTGTGGGTGTGTCTCTGAATTCTTTATGCTATTGGCCAATTTTTCCATCTCTGCACCAAGACAATTGCTGTAGCTTCAAAATGATCCTGGGTATTTGGTACTGACTGAGATATTCTGGACCCTTACTTCTTTTTATACTATTATTTTTCACCTGGAAAGCCTTTTATTTTTATATTTTTAAATTTTTTTATTGAAGCATATTGACTGTACATATTTATGGGTACAGAGTTGTATTTCAGGACATATATACAATGTGTGTTGATTTATTCAGGGAAATTATTAATCATTGCAAACAATCATTTTTTGTGATGTGCACATTTGAAATCCTCTCTTCTAGATGTTTGGTTACATGCAATAAAACGTTACTGATTATGGAATTCTGAGTTGACTGTGTACCTCATTTTACCTGATTATAGAATTCTGGGTTGACTGTAGAGCTTATTTTTCTTATCTTGCTGTACTTTTATGTCCATTAATCAGTCTTTCACTATCCCTCTTCCCTCCTCCCCTTTCCAATCTCTAGTAACCATAGTTTTTCTCCCTCCTTTTAACAGTTCAACTTATTATTATTAATATTATTATTATTATTATTTTCGCAGCTGGCTGGTGAGGGGATCTGTACCCTTGACCTTTGGTGTTATAACACCATGCTCTAACTGAGCTAACCAGACAGACTATTATTATTATGTATTTATTTTTGTTTGTTTGTTTGTTTGTTTGTTTGCTTGTTTTATGCTGTTCTCTCTTTTTTTTTCTTTAGCTCCCAAGTATGAGTGAGAACATGTGGTATTTATCTTTTTGTGCTGGCTTATTTCACTTAACATGATTTCTCTCATGAACATGTATATATCTTTATTTACTTAGTTTTTCTTTAATGTCGTTCAGTGAAGTTCATAATTTCCCAAGATGTTTTTCACATTTTTGTTAAGTTTAATTCAGTATTTTTAAAAATGTTTTGTTTTGTTTTTATTGGTTATGAATGTTCATGGGGTACAAAGCAAATTGTCACCACTCGTGCCTAAGATGTGATGGCCAGATCCATACTGGCAGCATGTCCATTACCACCAATTGTGATTATATCCCGTGATATTTTTGGTTTCTGCTATTTTAAAGAGAAGTTTCTTTTTAATTAAATTTTCAAAATTGTTCCTGGTGTATAGGAATGAATAACCACTTTGGTAACTTCTTTCACTATTTCTAATAAATTATATGGAAATTCTTTTGGGCTTCATGTAAATGATAATTCACAATTGTCATTGCCTGTGAATAAATAATATTTATTTTCAATTTTTATGATCTTAATTTCTATTTCTTGTCATTTTTCTGTCTAAATCCTCAAATAAAAGGCTAGTAGAAGTGGTGATAATGAGGATCTTCATCTATTTTCTGTTTTTCCCTATTTAAGATAATGTTTGCTGTAGGGTATGTTTTTATTTAGATACCCTTTATTATTGTAATTTACAGGAGGTTTTATTCTGAATTTATGTTCAGTTTTATCAATTGCTTTTTTCTAGGTCTGTTTAAAAGGTACTATGGATTTTTTCCTATAACTTGTTAATGTGGTAAATTACATTTATAGATTTTGTAACACTAAAACATCTTTGCATCTCTGGGATGAACCCATGTTTCTCATTGTGCTTTATCACTTTTATGAATTCTTGAATTGAAATGTAATATTATGTTTAGGATCTTTCTTATTTATGATCATGAGAGAAATGGGCTGATTTTCTGTCTTTGATTTCTAGGTCTGTCTTTGCAGAATAGATTTAGGGATATTTAATACTTCTGTTCTCTAAAACAGTTGGTTGAAGATTGAGTTGATCGATGCCTTAAATCAAACTGTACAGTAGTTCCTCCTTTATCCACAGTTTTGCTTGTCATGGTTTAAGTTATTTGAGGTACAGTCCAATAAGATATTTGACACAGAGAGAAAGAGATCACATTCACGTAACTTTTATTACATTATATTGTTGTAATTGTTCTGTTTTATTATTAATTATTGTTGTTAATCTCTAACTGTGCTTAATTCATAAATTAAACTACATCTAGGTATCTAGGTATGTATGTGTAGGAAAAATAGTACATATAGGATCAGTACTATCCACAGTTTCAGACGTCCTCTGGGTGTCTTGAAATGTATCCCCTGTAAACAAGGGGGACTGCTGTACTTCCCTGTAAAACTATCTGAGCCTAACGATTTCTTTCTGCA
>NW_007733448.1:37721-90877 GCF_000696425.1 Galeopterus variegatus | reverse complement strand
CCAAGGGCACAATCATCCTCAGCTGAGATCCACTTATGGATATTTATGTGCCCTTTTTTATTCGTATCATTATTTTTGTTTCTTCTTTGCCTCTCACCCTTTATCTGCCTTTCCAGAAATTTGTCTATGTTGTTAGCTTTTTTTTCAAGGAAACTGAGGCTTTGTTGGCCCTTTTAAAAAATTGTCTTCTATTTCACTGATTTCTGTTTTTATTTTATTCTCTTTTCATTCAAAAATCTTTGGGTCTGTTTTTCTTCTTTTACTAACTTCTTAAGTGATGTACGTAGGTAATTGACTTTCAGCCCTTCTTTTCTTATTTAAAGTTAAAATTTTCCCACAAGCTCCACTTTAGTTGAATTCTACAAGTGTTTTTATAAACATTCAGTTATAGACTTACCTGAAGTATAAGGGCATAAAAGACTGAAAACAAAGTAATAGAAAAGTACATATTAGGCAAATGATTTTTTAAAAAGATGTTTATTATTATATGAATGCCATAAAGTAGATATTAAGATATAAAACATTATTAGTGATAGGGTCTCTTCATATTGATAAAAGTTTCAATTCACCAAGAAGCTCTAACAATTGTAAAATGTATGGCCATATAAAAAAGTACGAATTTCCAACATGGTGGAATTCAGGTGGCACAAGAAGCAGATCCAGAAAGTTGGAGAACCATCTAGAGAAGAGAAGGCTGTAGCCAAATATCTTCAATTCTACTGTCCAACAAAGTCCACCATTATGATGGTCACTGGGTTGATAATTTTATTGCTTTAAAAGCAGTGGATTGCCTTTGGACTCAAAGTGAGCAAAGGCCAAGAAAAGAGAGGAAATGTTATTTACAACCAAAGAGTCTGTGGTTGACTACTGCAGTGGTTTTTAAAGACACAATTTTTTTCACCAGGCACTAAAAGTAAGAAAATGAAGTAAGATAAAGACAGAAAGAAATAACAAGATAAAGGAAAAGTTGAACGTCAAAAAGAAGATAAAAAGAGTAAGAAAGAAAATATAAAGGATGAGAAGATGAAAAAGACACTAAAAGTAAGAAAATGAAGTAAGATAAAGACAGAAAGAAATAACAAGATAAAGGAAAAGCCTAACGTCAAAAAGAAGATAAAAAGAGTAAGAAAGAAAATATAAAGGATGAGAAGATGAAAAAGAAAAAGAGAAAAAAAGAAAAAAAAGATGGTGAAAAGGAAGAATCCAGAAAGGAGGAAACTCAGGGAACTCCCCAAAAGAAGAAAACTAAGAAAAATTTCAAACTCGAGCCCCACGACGATCAAGTTTTTCTGGATGGAAATGAGGTATATGTGTGGATCTACGACCCAGTTCACTTTCAGACATTTGTTGTGGGATTAATTCTTGTGACTACAGTAATAGCAGCCACGCTCTTCCCTCTGTGGCCAGCAGAAATGAGAGCAGGTGTTACTACCTCGGTGTGGGCCCAGGCTGTCCGCAGCCAGCGTTCCTCCCCTTGCTGTCGCTCATTGCATTCTATTTCTCATCATTTGGCTGATACCTGGAGGAAGGCACCCTTTTTGGTTCTCTCAAATCTGACTGCTGACGTGGGCTTCACTGACTCCTTCAGATCTCTGTATGCACACGAATACAAAGGACCAAAAGCAGACGTAAGGAAAGATTAGAAATGTGAAACTGAAAAGCAGCAGAAGTCCAACAGTGAGGAAAAGTCAGACAGGGAGAAACTAGATGATGAGGAAGGAAAAGTAAGACCAGGAAATCGTGGGACAGAAGGCTCAGGTGGAGAATGGCATTCAGACACAGACAGAGACGGAAGGGGAGATGACCAGTCCCCACACAGTAGTGGTAACGATTTTGAAATGATCACAGAAGAGGAACTATGACAGTACCCAGATGGGGATCATGAAGAGGAGGACGACAGTGATGGAGAAACACCTAAATCTTCACGTGAAAAACCACAATCTGACTAATTTTGGAACTGAATAAGTACAAGAGGTTGGATTTTCTATGTTGGCCAGTCATCACAATGTACACAAGGCATCTGTAGCATTCTTTAAATCTACTTACAGAAATGCATTTGATATCCAAGTAGTTATGTTCAGTTCTTGATTTTACAGAATACATTACTGGTACAGTTTAAAGCCATTAATAAGTTCTATCCACGTGATAATTTTACAGTAAGTAGGTCTCATCCATGTTGATGTTATCAAAGATGCACTTTCCACAATGACCTTTAGATTAATGGCATTTTTGATAGTTTTATGGCTTCTTACTTTTAGATTAATCAAAATAACTTTAAAAGGAATAAGGAAACTCCAGCATTTCAGATTATGTGTAGTTACGTAGCCATTTCACCACATGTATGCATAATAAAAAAATAAAAATAAAAATAAATAATATAAAATGAAAATTTTAAACTCATTTTTCTTGATAGTTACGTTTGTTTTTCATTACATAATTATACCAGGAAATTTATTTTAAGATTCTGAGTTAGCAGGATTCAAAAGCATTTTGTGGAAACAAGCCAACTAGTAAGAATGTGACAACACTTTTAGTTTAGCTATAAATTCTCTTTTTTCCAACTTAGGAAATCCAAATGATTTGTGAGTCTGATTCAGGAAAAAATGGTCATCTCCAACAGAGGTGAACAGCACTGGTTGGAAGGAAATGGCTCTTTCTTTTTCCCTATTTCCTTGTAATGTAAAGTGTATTCTGTACATAATTTACAAATAAAACAAACATTTCATTTTAATTGTTACTTATTATTTAGACATTTCTTAACACTTAAATTTGTATAATTCGGCCCATGTAAGGGCAAGTTTTTAGAGAAATGGAAGTTTCAGTAACGACAGAATATCTGTAGTCTTTCTACAGCAGCTTCAGTTTTGTGCTAACATTCCATGTATTTGAATATGAGTAAAAGCTGATCCTTATTAAGTATGAGCAGACTTAAAGTAGCTGTTTGTATGACTTAATGTTCATTTTGATTTATTTTAAGTCTTTACATTCAGAAATGGGTTATTATATTATCAGACCAGGAGACATTACCGTGAATCATAATTTACTGTTCAAAATTATCAATTTAAAAGAAAGAATGTAAAAGAAAACATAAGAGAACCATTCAACTCAAATTGCCTTGAATTAGTTTTGCAGTTAGATTTTATGCCTTCTATGCCTTAGTTACACATTTTTCGGAAAAATTTTTTTATAAGCATAATCATTCCTTGCAGTTATACTCTTACAAACTGATAATAAACATTAAATAATTTTCCTTCAGTTGCAGCAAGAGCATTTTGCTTTGTAGTTGAAATAGGTGGTGTATGTAGATCTTTTACATTTTTTTAATGCTGTTTCCCACCCACCTAAGTGTTTGTCTAAAGATGTTAAATTTTTCTAATTGTGAAAAAATACATTTTCTGTATGTTGTCACATTTTATTAAACATGGCTTGATTGCTAAAAAAAAAACCAGCCCAAATGTCCATCATCGGATGAGTGGATATGGAAAATGTGGTATATCTACACAATGGAATACTACTCAGCTATAAAAACGAATGAAATACTGCCATTTGCAACAACATGGATGGACCTTGAGAGAAATACCTGTTCCCCAGTGTTCATTGCAGCACTCTTTACAATAGCCAAGAGTTGGAACCAGCCCAAATGTCCATCATGGTATGAGTGGATATGGAAAATGTGGTATATCTACACAATGGAATACTACTCAGCTATAAAAACGAATGAAATACTGCCATTTGAAACAACATGGATGGATCTTGAGAGAATTATATTAAGTGAAACAAGTCAGGCACAGAAAGAGAAATACCACATGTTCTCACTTATTGGTGGGAGCTAAAAATAAATAAATAAATTCACACACACACACACACATACAAAAAAAAAAAACTGGGGGGGAAGAAGACATAACAACTAAAATTCCTTGAAGTTGATACAACAAGCAAACAGAAAGGACATTGTTGGGTGGGAGGGAGGAGAGGGAGGAGGAAAGGAGGTTTCAGTAATGGGCCACAATAATCAACCACATTGTATATCGACAAAATAAAATTAAAAAAAATAAATAAATAAAAAGTGCAAATTTGAAGGAATTGCAAGTAGACATAAAAAATCTACTGCAGCAGTGGGATATTAAAGACATGTCTCAATCATTGACAAGTCAGGATGATTTTAAAAAAATCAGCGAGAATGTAGAAGATTAAACAGAAGAATAGACAAATTTGACATTGTAGACATAGACGGTATTCTGCAAACAATTAGAGAATATACATATATTTTTTCAAGGACGTGTAGAATATCTACAAAAATTGATGTGATGTCAAAAACTTTCAAAAAATAGGTATTATTTAGACTAACCTCTTCTACAAAGTAATTAAGCTAGAAGTCTATATGAAAAAATATCAAAATCCTATCACCACATACTGTGATTTTATTTTTGTCTTCCACAGACAGTTCTAGTAATAGAGATTGTTTTCTTTCCTCATGGATAAACCTTGGGTATCCAGTGGAATGCTGCCAAATATTTAATATCAGGCTCTTGGTCAGGGCAGGGGGTGGGATGACTAATTTGTAGTGCTGACAATTTCCAGAGTGTAAATACTTCCATTATGGCTGGATTCAAAGCTACCAGTGTGACATCACTGTACATGGGTGGAGTTGGGAAGAGATGTATCTGTTGGCTCTTGCAAGGTTCTAGAACACCACCAGCACAGCCCCTACTTTCTGCTTCAGTCCTGTAGTCACTTTAAGGGCGAAGAGTCTCAGTTCAGTAATTGGAGTCAGAAAGCTTCAAAAGTAGTTGAAATCTTAATGTTGATTTGATATTAAATTTTCTTTCCTCACACTCCCCTCTAAGCCTGCCCAGTGCACTGAGGAAAGAGTCTGTCTCCTCTTTGCCTTTCTCCTCAGGTCTCTCAACTACAAGGGAGAGCACTGGGAGAAGAGTAACTCACCCAGGATGAGATGGGGAGTAAAATTAATGGAGAAAATCATATGACACTCACAAATGCTTCCATCTACAAGCAACCTTCAGAGAAAAAGATGTACAAATGTAAATTTCCCACCAGAAATTTAGTGGGTATTTTGGAGCCTCCTTTACTGGATCTCTAGCTGAATCTTCTATGATGCAGCAGTGGCTCTCCTTTGGCTGGCCACTCCTTCCTCAGTTCATTCATTCATTCCTTGTTCATTCATTCATTCGTTTAACAAATATTTATTGAACATCTGTTCTATACACGAGGACAAGCACTGTTCTAGGTATTGTCTAGGAAGACAGCACACCATGAACAAAAATAATACACATTTCTGTATATTTCAGATCCTTTTATTCCAATTTGTTTCATAGGAAAAAACTTACACATTCTTTGACCCACCTTAACAGGGTAGTATAGTCACTTTCAGAAAGCTGCAGAAACTTGCCTTAGCTCCTCCATCAAAACAGCTCCTGAGCTCTGTTGCCTTCTAGATTTCCAGAGACAGAGGTCAGAGCTCAGTCCACTGTGTCCCTAATATCAGAGGCTCTCTGAGGGGTCTTGTTGACCCCATTCCCCAACCTTCTTTCAATCACTAAACTTGTCTTGAGGGAGCTGAACCAACCTACCACTCTCACTTGACAGAGGAGTGGTTTGAGCTCAAAACATAGATTTTGCCAAAGAAATCTTCCTCACACAATCCTCTTCCTTACTTGCACTCTCTTGGAACTCTTTGTGGATAAGTTTTTGTTTTAAATATTGCAAAAACAGCTTTCAGCTGGCTGATTCCTAGGAATTTCTGCAGGTAGTCAGTCTCTTGAGCTACCTCACTATATTATGCAGTCTTTTGGGCTTACACTCTAAAGCAGAATGCCTGAGTTTAAATTAAAATTTCAGACCCATCACTATAGATATGAGACATTGGACAAGTTACTTGGTATGTCTGTGCCTCAGTTTCCTCATCTATAGATGGAGTTTACAGAAGTTCCGGCCTTGTATCCTTATGATGAGAATTAACGTATAAAAAGCTCTTAGGAAAGGGCCCAGCTCATTGTAAGCTATTGGTATTTTATTGCCTTTCTCTGTGCCTTGGTTTAAACTTCCAAATTAGCATCCTTTAACTTATTTTGCTTTACTTATCTTACTTTCTTCCTCTTAACCTCTTTTATTCTCCTGTTCTTAGATTGATTTGGATTCAAGTCCATCCAGGGCACTAATCCACACCTAGCTTCTGCTAATGATGAAATTTTCCCACGTAAAAGCTTTTCCTGGGGTTGGCCAGTTAGCTCAGTTGATTAGAATGTGGTGTTACAACACCAAGGTCAAGAGTTTGGATCCCTGTACTGGCCAGCTGCCAAAAAAACCCAAAATTGCAAGAGCTTTACCTCTTTCCTGCTTATTATGTACAGTTTCTGTAATTATGAAAAATGAGCCTCTTCATCAAATTTTCTTAAGCTTGTCTTTGGAAAAGCAACTTCTAAATAGTTATCAAGCAAGGAAGAGTATATGGTAATAATTTTTTGGTTTTTTTAGTTGCAGTTAGAAATTAGAGATTTCTGGGGAAGGGGTTTAGTAGTAACTTTCAATACTGGTTTATTTATATTGTCTTTTAAGGAGATAGTTCTTCAGTGACAATGACTTTTTTGAAATTAGGGCAATAATTCCTTATGATGTTAATGATGGTTGTGAATAGTACTCCATTCTCAATTTTTGATGTATTCAAAGAAACATATCCTTATCTAATTGCTTTTCTCTGCTTCCTCAAAGTTTATAATAGTTGAACTATGAGTTCACAGTAACATTATTACAATCATAATTCAAGTAATGTGAAATTAGAACACTGATTTCTTTGATGTGAGACTTATGGAATTGCAAAGCAAAAAAATTCAACATTCTACCTACTTAATAGATTTTGGTTGCCAGAAAAGTTCTCTGCATTTTTCCTCACTGAAGTTCATGGACTGTTTGAATATTCTCCAGTGGAGATCAGGCCAGGTTATAATTCATACAACTTTAGGTGAGTTTTGTGAACAGAAAAATTCTCAGCTATTAAAGTAAAAAAAAAAAAAAAAACTCTTCTAAGGATTAAGAACCTCATATATTTAAGCAAAAAGAGATTAAAGCTGTCTTTGTGGAATGGTTATGAAACTTCAGGGAATAAAAAATTTATCCAAAACATTTTTTCTGGATTAGTTTTACCAACAAAATAACTGGTTTTGTAAATTTTTCTTTTCTTGTTTATTTTTAGTTGATTGAACTAATCAACTCTATCAGTTGTTTTGGCACTAAGAAAACCAACAATTCCTGAGTGTGTTCCATGGAATGCTTGCAGGTCCTGTGGGATATTTATCTGTCCACTCATTCATTCAATACTTATTTATTGAGCATCTGCTATGTGTCAGAGATAGATATTGGGGGTATAAAAACAAAGAAAACAGAAAAAAAAATATCTGCTCACAGAGATTCCAGTAAGAAAGATGAGAAATAAGATAATAAACATTTCTATAAAATATCATGTGATGAATAGCACTGTGAAGAAAAATAAGATAGAGTAAGAGAATAAAGAGGAGAGAAGGAGCTTGTTTTAGGTAGGATGTTTTATTTAGAAAGGCGTAAACTTCGTAAGAAAGTGATATCTGAGCAGAGATCAGAATAGTGCAAGGGAGAAAGGCACAGAGATATCTAGAGAAGATTGATCTAGGGGAAAGAATAGCTGTGGAAGAGTTCTGAAGGTGAAAACGTGCTTGGCACATTTCAGAAGCAGCAAAGTGGTCAGAGTGGCCCAGGAAGGCATTAATTAGGCAGATATTGACAGGGGTGAGAGATCAGATAATGTAGGACTTTGTGGACCTGGTCAGGACTGTGATTTTCATACTGAATTGATGTGAAGCCATGGGAGACATTTTTGAGCAAGGAACTGACATGATCTGGTTCATACTTTAAAAGAAGATCCCTGTGGTTGCTAAGTGGAAAATACATCGTAAGTTAGGGTGAAGAGTAGGATATTAATACTATTTTTTTTTCTTAATGTTTCTGGGGTCAAACAAGTTTTAGAATCACTAAGTTAAACAAAGGTAAACATTAAGGGATTATTTAGAGTTAATGTGCTGATTTATCTTGTTCTTTCAAATATAGTGTGACAGAATATGTAACATTCCCAACTTTAACCACAGAAATCTTCTTTTCTGGGACCCTCTTAAGAGATTAGTGTTCAATGAACCTCACTTATGGCAACGCTGATGCAGACACCACTTAAATAAATCATCTCTCTTTTGAGAAACATAAACACTTTCAAACAGAGCTTAGAGAGAAGTTTTCTGATAGACTTCCTCATGTTTTCTTCTGTGACCTTAGTTCCTGACTGCGGTGAGATTGTTTCCTATTTTCAGCAAGGCTTTGTGACATTAGATATTTTCAGAGGTCCATGCTACGAATCAAGACACTGAATATAATTCTAAATCCTTACACAGTCTTGGTCTATGCCTGTAAAGTACAGCTTTTGATTAAATATCCACATTTCTTTATTCACCAGAAGAAATAGGTGCATAGCAGAATACTGTACATCACTGGGAAGACAAGTTAGACTTCTTATGCACCGACTAGTTCTTAGTGGGCAGGGGAACCCAGGCTTTGTCAAGAGAAATCTTATGCTGTTTTGGGTAAAGTGTCACTCTAGAGTCAGAATTATTCACACTAGGAAGTATGCTCATTATTTTTAAAGTAGTTCTTTAGCTAATGGATGCAGAATAGTCATGGAAACCTTAGACTTCTCTTACTCCATTGACATGATATGTGTGTTTTCTAATTATCTGTGAAAGCAAACTTAACAGGTAACTGTGTCATTATTCATCACATTTGAATGTCCGTGAACAGACACTGACTAATTTTCTACCAATTTTCCCCTATCACTTTGCTAAATTAAAACGTTTTAAAGGTTAATTGTCAGATCTTTGGAAGAAAAACAGTTCCTAAAGGCTAAGTTTCTAAACTTAGTAATATGTCCTTATCTTATTTAAAAACATTAGCTTAAAGTGGGCTGGATTTGCTTTATAGGAGGTTTGGTCTTTTGGAAAGCTAAAAGGGAGAAGATCTGTACAATGGCAGAGTGAAATAACCCACATGCTTGGGCCTAGTGAGGCTTCTTCCCTTTACTAGGGAAAGAGGGCAGAGCATGGAGCACAGAGAGTGGTTATCATGATATAGTGCACAGGTTTTGGAATCAGGTACTCTTCGGCAGAAATCCCAACTTTATCACTTCCTAGATGTGTGGCTACTGGTTGTTATTTACATTCTGAGCCTCCATTTTCTCTTCTAATAAGGAGATGGTGACATCTCCTTAGTGAGGCTGTTTTGAAGACAAAACAAGATAATATATATGCAACTCATGTGTCCCTATCCCTGGATGGAGATTTTGTTTTTTTTCAGTGTGCCTATTTTGAAGCAGAACTTGTCTGCTTATGCTGCTTACTTTTCCTAGGAAGAAACCATTCCAAAAGGTTAGTAAACAGGTATATTTTACTAAATATTTTTGAGGGAAATCTAGAGGTGGGCATGCACATGGCATAGGATATAGTATTTTACTACAGAACTCACAATTATTTATCTCTTACTAAGTGGGCAGAGATTGCTAATTGTAACACTGTACCCATATACCCCTTCTTCTTTCTGGTGACAGAAGCTCCAGGTTATAGCTGAGAACATGGCTGGGCTAGAGATGACACATTTTTGCCTCCCTTACATTCAGTGCAACCATGTAACCAAATCAGGCCCATAGGGTATAAACAATATCGATATGTGCAATTGCCTGGTCATCTTCTCAAAGTAAAAGCTTCTAGACCCCATAGAGAGAAAGCTGTCTTGAAAAAAAAGAATAAAGTTGGAGGCATCACACCTCCTGCCATCTGAATATACTATAAAACTATAGTAACCAAAACAGCATGGTACTGGCATAAAAACATAAATAGACCAATGGAACAGAATAGACAGCCTAGAAATAAATCCACAAACTTACAGCCAACTGATTTTCAACAAAGGTACCAAAAATATACAATGGGGAAAGGACATCCTTTTCAACAAATGGTGCTGGGAAAATTGGATATCCACATACAGAATTCTGATTGAAACTAGACCTCTATCTCTCACCATACATAAAAATCAACTAAAAGTGGATCAAAGACTTAAATTTAAGACCCGAAACTGTGAAAGAGTGGGCACTTCTTTTTTGAGTGAGACTACAAGGGCACAGGCAACTAAACTAAAAGTATGTAAATAGGACTAGTCAAACTAAAAAGCTTCTGCACAGCAAGAGACACTGTCAGTAAAGTGAAGAGACAACCTACAGAAGGCAGAAAGCATTTGCTAACTACAAATCAGACTATGGGCTAATATCCAGAATATGTATGGAACTTAAATGATGCAACAGCAAAATAAACCCAAATAACTCAGTTAAAAAGTGGGCAAAGGGCCTGAACAAATATTCCTCAAAAAAAAAAAAAAAAAAGACATACAGATGGCCAAAAGGCACATGAAAAAGTGCTCATCACTAATAATCAAGGAAATGCAAATTAAAACCACAATGAGATGTCATCTCACTCCAGTTAGAATGGTTATTATTAACAAGACAAGAAATAACAAATGCTAGTGAGGATGTGGAAAAAAAGGAATTCTCCTACATCGCTATAAATCGGTACAGCCACTGTGGAAAACAGTGTGGAGGTTCCTCAGAGAACTAAAAATAGATCTACCCAGCTATCTCACTACTGGATATTTACCCAAAGGAGAGGAAATCAATATATCAAAACAACATCTGCACTCCCATGTTCATCGCAGCACTATTCACAGTAGCCAAGAGATGAAACCAACCTAAGTGTCTATCAACAGATGAATGGATAAAAATGCTGTGGTATATATACACAGTGGAATACTACTCAACTGTTAAAAAATATGATATCCTATCATTTGCAGTGACGTAAATGGAACTGGAAACCATCATGTTCAGTGAAATAAGTAAGGCACAGAAAGACAAATGCTGCATGATATCACTCGTGTGTGGAATCTAAAAAAAAAAAAAGTGGTTATCAAAGAAACAGTATGATAATGGTTACCAGAGGCATGGGGAGAGGAGAGGAGGAAAGTGGTGGACTATACTATCTACCCTAAGTGAATCATTGTACAGTATTTGTACGCATTGAAACAACACTCTGTACCTCACAAATATGTACAAGTAAATGTTAAAAATTTTTTGGAAAAAAATAAAAGCTGCTTGTCTTGGACTCTCTTTCTCATTTCCTATGGTCAGAAGAATACCGCAACTGAAACAACTTTAAAAACCACACCTCCCTGATGATTCATTCTTGAATTAAATGCTAGCGAAATAAACTGTCTCATTTAAGCCACTACATGTTGGGATATTTTAGTTAAATTAGCTCAGTCTGTACTCTAATTATGCCCAGACCAGTTCTTGTTCTCAGATGTCCTTTCTCTCCTTGTCCTCCAGGCCCGGCTTTCCAGGTTACCGTCTCTCCCTTTCTGGATCTCATGCCTCTGTCTTGCTCCCTTTCTCGTGCAGTCCAATTTAACATTTTCCCATTCGCTCTAAACGCTGATTCTGTGTCCACCATTCTTCTCAGTCTACAAGGGACCTCTAGTCACTGGGGTGCATCTTCTTTAGAAGAAAAAAGAGGTTCATAAATTATAAATACTTGTTCCCGTTGTCGCACATGAAGAAAGCCCCACACAGAGACTGGTATGTAAAAGGTGCTCCACAATGAATTCTTCTTCCAGTTCCTTTTTAGCCCTGTCTCATCTCTAGGAGTTCACATTAGTCCTGAGACAAACTGGAAAGACTTAAAGATCTATGTATTTTTACTGTGGTAGTGGAACCTTGCTGTAGATCAATACTGACCCCTGGGAAAATTCCAGATTAATGATAATCTGAGCTGGGTTTAGACACTTCAAGAATGTTTGGAGCCAGAAAGAACCTTCTTAGTAAATTCCAAACCTGGTTGATAATCTGAGGGTTAAAAACTATGTAGATCCAGGGTCCCACAACTGGAAGGTCTCGCTTGGTAGCTTGTTGTGGAGTCAGGACACCAGCATTATTAACATCCACCCCAGGTGACTGAGCTTCACTTTATTGCACTGCACATTTATTGCATTTTCTATAAATTAAAGGTTTGTTACCACCCTGTTTGAACAAATCTATCAGTGCCATTTTTCCAGCAGCGTGTGTTCACTTTGTGTCTCTGTGTCACATTTTGGTAATTCTCACAATATTTTAAACTAATTTTGGTGTAATAATTTAGCTGGTATATGGACTGAAAGCTTATTTATAGGATTTGACAAAAATCAAGGAGTGAAGGAGAGGCATAATATCAGATAATACTCATTTCCAGTACATTATTTTTCCAACTTTCAGCTTCTTTGATAACAGTAGAAAATATTAAACTGATTATTCAACCATAGGATAAGGAGCCTTCAGTATTTCCAACTACACCAACGATAGGTCAGATTTAACTCCGAAGTAACCAAGGACTGCAATGGGCTTTGAGCATATCCAAGTAAGCATTATAATTTGGCTTGTACGCATATAGAAATTGCCAATGAAAGAAAAACTGAGAGTAACAGAAAATGAGAACACATCTGTTTGGAGGCGCAGATACTTGATGTGTTAGCTTTGGCCACCTTTGTACACTTTGTCCTGCCAATGAAGCTGCCATCAGGGAAATTGAAACACTGACTTCATACAGATGGAATCAGCACCAGGAACGCCACTGTACATATCAATCTTTCCAGACAGTTCCAGAGGTTGATCTGGGGCTCAATTCGTCAGTATTGAGCCACACTGCTCATTACCTATAATGGAAATTGTGCATGTTTATTATTGAGCTGATTTATTTTTTAAATGTTCATGGTTTAGAGCTCTAGAACTTGCATACAGAGAATAAATTCAACATTTAAACTAAAAGAATCAGATTTTCAAAAAGAAAAAAAATAGCTGGTGGAATTTTAGAGTCCAAACATTATGTTGCAGATGGGGAAGCTCAGAAGAATGTATGAAAGGGAAAAATTCTGGGGAGCAGAGAATCAGAGGCAAGGATGAGGTGTTTGGAGGCCCTCTGTCCCATCCCTTGTGAGGAGATGGATGCTGCACAAGTCACCTGCCACTGCTGATCATCTCCCTTGTAAAGAAAATGACGGGAGGAGGAGAAGGCTGTGCAGCCAGTGTTTAGAAGGCCTTCCCCACAAGACCAGATACACGGGATTTTATTATCTTTGTATATTTTAGTTCTAAGGAATATCAAGAAACTCCATTTGTAATGTAAAAAATCTGGGATTTAATTAAATTTAACTTAATAAAAGAATTTGTGCCACCTTTTGGCACTACTTGTGGATGTAGTGTTGAGAGTACTGAACTAGCATGAGAACAGGAGCCGTTATTAAAAAGGCTCATCCATTAGATTAGCACATTGGATTATGTAGTTTGCCAAGATGTCAGATGTGAATAAGAAATTGTTTTCTCTTGTTCTGATGGAAATATACTTGAACCCACTTTGGATTATCTTTTGGGCCTCAAATATTCAAAGTATCTCAACTCTGATCAATTATCCTGTCATTCTCTCTGTTGTGATACAGTAGAGGTCTCAGATTGGAAGCAGGGGGAGGGAAAATTTTGTTCGCATTTTATTCATGTGATCAATTCTTCTAGACAATTTTATAATACAAATCCTTTCTCTCGTCTTTAGCTTATTCCTTCTCTTTTCCTGCTCTCCTTCAGCCAGAAGCGTTGACTTATGCCCTAGAAAGTTTCCAGTACTAATGTTTATTGAATCCCTGCTGTGTGTCAGCCTTTGTTCTTGGTGATTCACACACATACATTAACTTAATCCTTTAAACACCTCTAGGTAGGTGGCATCTTTTCTCATTTTACAGATGAAGAAATTGTTACTCAGAAGATGTATAATTTAATCAATAAAATGAAAATAGTCTATGCCAGAGCCAAAATTTATTCTATGTCTTCTGATTCCAATCCAGTGATATTTACATCATGTTATGGTGTTCTGCTATCATTGTAAGTAAGCATTTGCATTTGAAGAATGTGGACTTTTTGAAGCAAATGAATTCCATGGTGTATGAGACGTTACCTGAATTCAACTTTATAAAATGTCATTTGGTTAAAAGACTATGATACACAATACTTAGGAGTTTTTATTGTACCAAATTCAAGCCTTTTTGTTTCACATCAATTAAGGAGTTTCAGGGATAAGAACTTCAGGAAGTCTGAATCTGACAGAGCATGCCCAATTTTCTATAGGGCAATGCTCACAAAAAAGGACATTTTCTTATCTTTACAAACTGGCACTCATGCTAGTATGGTATTGGAAAGCCATGTTATGATGGAGTCTTTCAGGCAAAATAGTATTACTACCAGTTATAAATTTATTTTAACAGAAAAAGAAATAAATGTGTAGTCATAAAATCTACTTTTGAGTTCTTGCTCTGCCTCTTAAGAGCTAGGTAGCTTTGGAAAATATCAATTTCTCTAAGGTATGGTTCAGTCATCTATAAAACGAACATTATAATCCTTGCTAGGCCAACCTTCTATCCATGTTCAATACCAGATTACAAACTCTTTGGGGTTAGGCAATTTGTTTCTGTGTGCCTGGAAGAGTTCATGGCACAGTGGAGGGATCCATTCCCTATTGAATTGAGAAAATTAAAATATATTACTACATATGAACATCTCTTGGAATTTTTAAAGGAAATGAAAGAAAATTATTTCTTTTAAAATAAACTTTTTATTTTAGAACAGTTTTAGATTTACAAAAAAAAAAAAAACCCTTGTAATGATAATATAGTGTTCATACATATATCCACTTAGTTTATCCTAGTA
Organism: Galeopterus variegatus; assembly: GCF_000696425.1. NCBI lineage: Eukaryota > Metazoa > Chordata > Mammalia > Dermoptera > Cynocephalidae > Galeopterus > Galeopterus variegatus. The sequence goes on along the minus strand of NW_007733448.1, from coordinate 76,023 downwards.
TTAAAACCTTACATTAGTATAGTACATTTGCTATAATTAATGAGACAACATTAACATATTATTAGCTAAAGTCCATACTTATTCAGATGTACTCAGTTTTTACCTAATGTCCTTTTTCTTGTCCTCGTTCTAGGATCTCATTCAGGATACCACATTACATTAAAGCACGAAGTCTCTTTAGGCTCCTTTTGACTATGACAGTTTCTCAGATTTTTCCTTGTTTTTGATGACCTTGACAGTTTTAAGAAGTACTGGTTGAGTATTTTATAGAATGTCTCTCTGTGGGAATTGGTCGGGATTAGATTGGGATTACATGTTTTGGGGAGGAAGACCACAGAGGTTAAGTACCATCTTTATCACATCATATAAAGGGGACATACTAACAACATGACATCCCTGTTGGTGCTAACCTTGATCACCTGGTTGATGTAGTGTTTGATGGGTTTCATCACTGCAAAGTTACCCTTTTTTATATCCTTTCCTTATTCTGTACTCTTTGGAAGGAAGTCACTACGCACAGCCTACACTTAAGTAGTGGGGAATCATGTTCCACCTCCTTGAGGGTGGAGTATTTACATAATTTATCTGGAATTCTTCTTCAGAAAAGATTTATCTGTTTCCCCCATTTATTTATTTATTCCATCATTTATATCAGTATAGACTATGGATATTTATTTTATTTTTTGGGTTATAAGCCAATACTATTTTATCTTATTGTTCAAATATAATTATTAATTTTTACTATTATTACCAGGCAGGACCCATAGTGGATGAGTATTGTGCTGAATTGCATTTGATAGTCAAAAAGGTGATTGTGAAGTTCAGGATTTGTGTCTATTTTGCCCACCTCTATACTCTCAGAGACTAGTGCTTGGCTCATGTTATGTGCCCAAAAAATACTTTTTGAATTAATATCTGAAATGTACTACTGAATTATTAAGTATCATTAATTATAAGGATCATGAGTAAACAGATTTGTTGTTGCAAAATTTATAATCATTTGTGATTATAAATGTTTGGTAGCCATAGAAACAACTTGCTAATTTATTGTTGGACTCCTGACTATTCTTTCCACCCACACCACACTCTCCCATCTCTTAGAATAATCCCAGCTGGAGCAGAAGATGCTACTCTTCAGTGAACTCTCACTGTTGGGACCACAGAAAAACACCACATGCAACATTGAGAAGGCTTATGTAGTCTATAAAATTCTCTGTTAACATAAAATTACCAGTAAAGCTCTCCCCTGCCAGGTTCTGAAGGAGGGTACAATCATATGGATGAAAGAGCAAGCAGCCTGTGGGAAGAAAGCAAAATCCTGCTTCTTACCAGCCTTCAAAATTCCCTTCATCTATGGATTACAAACACTCAGTTTGAGTTTGAAACAGGAGCTTTTGACTATGTACCCTGCCATGCTCGGTTAGAGAATGAGTCCTGAAGCTCCAGTTGGTGCCAGTTAGAGCAACACAGGCATTAAGTTACGTGGAGTCCATCCTTCTGGAGGTGCTCCAGTATACATATTTGTCTACAACCAGGGACAAGTACAATCATTGGCTTTAATTTACAGTGTCTGGCAGTTTCTACTGCGGGGATCGGAGCCAAAGCCAAGTTCTCTTTGTCTGTCGATGTCCATCTCATTTCTCAGTTAACATTTTGAAGTACTCTTCTTCATGAATCCCTAAATATGCCTTTTGGAATTTGACTTATAACAACTATGTTTCTCCCAACATCTGTTATACATTACTTTGTAATCAAGATTTTGCCAAATTCTAGTTCTATCTGGATCAGAAAAACCTAGAATTGAATTCTAGTTCCACCATTCTTGGGCCAGAGAAGTTTAACTCCCAGAACTAATTTCCTTATCTGTATAGTGAGTAAACTAATAACCTCTTTTAACAGGATGGAATCATGAGGATTAGAAATGATTATATATTAGCATGGTACCAAGCCCACTACAGGGGGTAAATAAATGATAGACATTTTTCTGAATGTATATAAGGAACCCTTTTCATGGTGTACATGAAATAATATACAAATAAAAGGACCAGTGGGAAAATGTATTAGAAAATGATTCTTTAGGGCCAGCCTGGTGGCGCACTGGAGAGTGCGCCGCTTGGGAGCACGGCGGCGCTCCCGCCAAGGGTTCGGATCCCATGTGGAGACTGGTTCCCACTCACTGGCTGAGCATGGTGCGGGCGCAACACCAAGGGTTGCGATCCTGTTGCCGGTCCCCGGTACGGGTGCAACACTGAGGGTTGCGATACCATTTCCGGTCAGTAAAAAAGACAAAAAGGAAAAAAAAAAAAAGAAAATGATTCTTTAGGAATTATTCACATCTCCCATTGATGGGAGGTTGAGCAGATCATTGTGATGTTTTGGCCAGTTCATATTTATCACTTGGATGCCATTTCTCTGATCCTGGCTGGGAATAGTTCAATTAATGAATTCATTGGGACAGAACAAAACTGAAAAAGCTGAGACCAAGAACTAGATTCACCCCCAGGTATGGGTCAATAATGGGAATAAGATATTTGGTTTTCAATTTCACCTTAAACCCTAACATGAGCGGAGTCAGATGATAAAGGCAGTAAGAGATCTGTGCAGAGACAGAGAGGGAGCCAGAAAACCAAATCTGCAAATCAGGAAAACATAAAGAAATATGAAAGATAAGGGAAGGATCAAGGCAGAGTCGGTAAACAATTCTAGTGGGTGTGGGGATTGGTCAGATAACCAAGAGCAGACCTGGGTGGGGTCTTGACATAGAAAGGATTGACTAAAGATTTGTTCCAACTCTAGCCAATCTGCAGAATAAGTCATCATACATAAGAATAAAATTTTATCATAATTTCCTTTTTCCACACCATTGACTCCCACTTGATTGTCTTCTTTTCCCCTGCTCCTGCGAGAAGGTTAAGTAGATTCCATAGCATCTCTGCTCATTCTAAAGTATTCACGTGAACAATCATAATTTTTAAAACAATAAACTATCCAGTCTAGCCAAATGTTAGAACTTCAAAACCTCTTTCAGTCGAACACATCTGCACTTCCTACCAACCCGCCCCCACCCACTTGTTGGGCCTGACTAAGGTTAGGGACCTGCAGTGGAAGAGAAGCCATGATTAACTGCATCTCCACCTTTCCCCCAAACTTCCTGGCTTCTTTTCCTCACCTGTTTATGATTCTGCCTCAAAGTCTGGAGGGGAAGGGAAAGCAGTAGAGTGAAGAGAAAAGGTGGGAGGGAGAATTTGATTGGTACAATCCATCATTTATGCCTTCTAGGATTTCAGATGCCCAGTCATTCTTCAAATGACTGGTACTTTTGTGGGTGCTGGGAGGTGTCCTCTAGGGATCCCCCTCACAGTTTCCTTGATGTGAAAGGTTCTCTGCCAGCTGGCTACTCTGCACTTCAGCTGGGATTACCACATCCTTCAGGGAGTCCCCAGGGTATTCAAATTCAACTCCTTTCACAGGGTCTACTCCAGTCTCACTGTTGGGGGAGTACAGGTGATTCCTAGGGAACTCATTTTGCTGAAGTTGGCCAGCCTCCTACATTTAGGCTTTGATTTTTCCAGAGATCTGTGGCAAAGTCTTGAAGTGGCTCTTTTGAAATCATTCTCACATGGCTTGTAAATGTTAGTGGTAGTGAAGTCTGGCAATAATCACACAACTCTCATCTAAAAGAATCATCTCTAGGGCCGGCCCAGTGGCGCACTGGATAGTGCGCCGCTTGGGAAGCGCGGTGGCGCTCCCGTCCGAGGGTTCGGATCCCATATGCAGACCGGTTCCCGCTCACTGGCTGAGCGAGGCGCGGGAGCAACGCTGAGGCTTGCGATCCCATTGCCGGTCCCCGGTCCGGTACGGGGGCAACACTGAGGGTTGCGATCCGTTGCCGGACACGGAAAAAAGGACAAAAGACAAAAAAAAATAAATAAATAAAATAAAAGAATCATCTCTATAGATCTTTAAACAAACTTCATCATATCTATCTCCTTTATATAGCCTGGAGATGGGCAATGAGCTAAGCATCCCAAAATTGGTGTCAGAGTCTCTCGGCAGGTCATATGTAGATGGTCTGGTGCTTATTGTTTTTGGCCTTTGGAGCATGGCCAATATTCCAAGACCGTGGAAAAAATCACATCTTACATCTGTTTACCCAGCAAGATGCCTCTCTAAAGAATTTTCCTGTGGTGCTACAGTTTTATTGCTGTTGCTGCATTCCCTTTGGGGATCTTCAAGGTGCTTGACAGCTTCTCATACATAGTCTACATTTCTTCTTCTAAGTTATAAACAGCTTCATGGTAAAAAGTACACAGTTTATCTTTAACTACGTTCAGCTAATAAGCTCTGTCCCTTAATTTGCAAGTTATCCAGTACAAACTATTTAAATGTCTCTGTGTCATGCTTTCAACATTTATGAAATGGACATAATACCTAACTCACTGGGTTGCTATGAAGAATAAACAAAACATTGAATGTAAAGTCCTGAACACACTGCCTGGCCTATAGAAAGTGCTCAGTAAAAAGTGGTTTGAAAAAGTTGACTTTGTAGAATGGATCAGCCTACTTGAAGGATCTTTTTGTGAGGCTCTGGGGAGAAGTACATCACGGTTCATTCTGTGTATTGGAGGTTTTGGCTTAAGTACACCTTTCTCTAGAGGAGAGAAGCAAAGTCATAATGATATATGCATGGCTCAAATAGTATGTTTTAGTGAAAAAGCAAAAAAAACAATATTTCTGAAGACGCCCCAATCTATAAACCCATCACCTTAACTTTAATACTCATGAATGTGGCTTAATCTCCATTTCAGAAAAGCCAGAACCCCAAAAGATTTCCTCCATGCCCTCTGATCTGCTGCCAGTAGGTATATCTAAAATAATCTATCATAGTCTTTCAAATTCTCCTTTAAGAATCCAGTTCCTGGCATTCAACATTTATACTCTCTGGTTTTTGAGGTAGTAGTCTAAATATATGGGAATCAGTTGCATTGAAGAATGGTCTAAAAGAACATTCGTTTAGACCTGAAGGAGTTTTTAAGCACTCACCTGTAACCCAGCTTGAGGGAAATTCTATAGCTAAAAGGTTAGAACAAGTCTGAAAGATTCAGATCAATTCTTTGAGTGTGGAAACTACTGAGTTTGAGTGTGTGATTATTGAGTTCAATTTAAAGTATATTATTGTAATCAGGAAGAAAGCATTAACATAATAAAAATGGCCTAAAATATTTTTTGAATAGATATATTTTTAGTTCACTTTTCTCCTCATGAAAAGGGTTTTCTTAATGGGCAATACCAGTCTTCTAAAAGGTAACCCTAATTAGAGAGACGGTTGTGGGACTGAATTCACATTTACATGTGTATGTGATTCAGGCTCTCAAGTAAATATTGCAAAGCAAGTTTATCCTATAATATGGTTGAATACTATTCCTTGTGAGTTATTTAAAACAGAATAGTTAAGACACCTCTGTATTTAAAAAAATATATATTTTCTTTTAACATTTGCTCTATTTTATGAGACATTCAGAGATAGTCCTTGAAGGGGCAGAGCCTGGAGTAAACAACCTCTTGCAACACTCCTCATAATATTTGGTCTAGTACAGGGGCAAGTCCTTTAAATACAGTGTCTTTAGAATCTTATAATCGGGAAGTAAATAAACATGATGACTGAGAGAAGTGGAAGTTGGGAGAGGGATTCTCATCTACCTTGTATGTGATGGTCATGTGGAAGGGTGAATTGGAAGGTGAATCAATGGATAGATAGGCAAAGTAACACTTAGAATGTGTCCTTCTTTCAAAGAGTTGGATGCAACTGTCCTGAGTAATCATAAAACAAGAGGAGCATGACTGCCCCAGAAAAAAAATCAAAAGACTTGTTTGGGTTTGAAGTCCAAATTTGTTACTTGGTGACTGTGTGAACTGAAAAAATCCCTAAACATCTCTAAACTTCAATTTCACCCAATATAAAATGAATACATTAATTAACAGGGTTTTTGTTAGGATTTAATGAAATAGCATATAGTACAGCTTTACAGACAGAGTAAACATTTGGGTAGATGACATGTTATTTCCATCACTTCACAGGTGGCTTCTACAATATAAAGCCTACAGTGAAAGCTTCAGAGATAGGGTTCTGTATGTTCAATATTCATAAAACATATCAGGAGCATCTTAGCCATCAGCAGATCCAGGCTCTGATATCTTTTGTGTAAATTTAGCTGCAACCAAAAGAAGTTCATGCAGACCCAAAGGCTATTTGGTATCAAATACATTCATTCATTCAAAAAATATGTATTGAATGCCTGCCCTGTACTAGATAGTATGCTGATTTCCATGCATATAATTTTTGCCTAGGCAAAGGTAACCTTTAATGCAGGATTTAGTCTGTCAAAAATGTTTAAATGATTATCAATTAAGGTAAGCACTTCCAGAATTAAACCTGTGGCTGCACTTTCAACCTCATCCTCCCGTTACTAATAAAGAGAAGGAGGGTTGTAAGGGAGCTATTAAATATGTGATACAGCCAGATGTAAAACAACAGAGAGTAAGGGGAACTTTGACACACTAGAGAGCTCTAGTCAAATTCAAGTTAATTAGAAATGAACTGTGCTTCCCAAATAGAAGATGGTTGCAGGCTGAATTTGGCCTGGTGATTACAAATTTATGGTTCTCTACTATATAGCGAGTCACTTATAGACTCTTATTCATGCAAGAAAAGAATTTGCAAGTTTTAACATTTTTAAGGACCCTTGCAGCACCAGGGCCCAGTCTAAGGCCCAGAGGGAAGTGCACACAGCCCAGCAGAAACCCAGGTGAGCTGAGACCTGCACAGCACCAGGGGCTCAGTATACTGCCATAGAAAGCTAGAACAGGAGCCAAGTTGGTGTAATATAGATATCACCACACCTTCTGTCACCACAAGCACAATTTACCACCACAGTAGCAGCTAGAGCCACTCTACAGGCAATCTGCCACTCACTTGACTACACTGATATAAGAAGAGTCATCAGTAGAGCCTGCAAATAGGGGAGGAAGTGTTTATCCTCATAGTCAACCCCAGAGTAACAGAAGAAGCAAGTCCTTTACCAGATGACCAAATATCAATAAATAAATACTAGAACTACAAACAAACAAGAAGTTATGACATCACCAAGGAATACAGTAATGCTCAAATTCCAGACCCCATAGAACAGAGAATCCCTGAAATGTCTGAAAAAGAATTCTGAGCAATGACCTTAAGAAATCTTGAAGAAATAAAAGAAGACTCAATTAGAGAACACAAGGAAACAAGAAAAAATATCCAGAATATGAAGGAGGAAATTTACAAAGAGATTAGTACCTTAAAAAAGAATGTAGCAGAACTCCTAGAAATGAAAGATACACTTATTGAAATAAAAAACACAACGGAGAGCTTAAACAGCAGGCTGGAGCAAGTAGAAGAAAGAATTTCAGATCTCAAAGATGGTCTTTACAAAATAACCCATAGGGAAAAAAAAAAGAAAGAAAGAAAGAAAAAGAAAAGAAAAAATAATTAAAAATAATGAGGAAAATAAAAGAAAGATAGCACACAGCCTCAAGTGCTCTAACATCTGAATTGTGGGTATTCCAGAAGGGGAGGAGAAAGAAAAAGGTATTGAAAACCTATTCAAGGAAATAATAACAGAAAACTTCCCAGGGACAGGGAGACATCCAGACCTTCAGATCCAGGAAGCTCAAAGATCCCCAAGCAGACTCAATCCAAAAAGATCCTCCCCAAGACACATTATAGTCAAATTGCAAAGCTCAAAGACAAAGAGAGAATTCTAAAAGCAGCAAGAGAAAAGTGTCAAATCACCTATAAAGGAACCCCCATCAGACTAACAGCAGAATTCTCAACTGAAACTCTACAGGCCAGAAGAAAGTGGAATGATATATTCAGAACACTAAAATAAAAAAATTGCCAGCCGAGAATTCTTTACCCAGCAAGGCTCTCCTTCAGAAATGAGGGAAAAATAGTGTATATCTCAGACAAACAAAAATTCTGAGAGTTCACCACCACATGACCAGCCCTGAAAGAAATTCTCAAGGGAGTCCTGTATCTGGAATCTGAATAATGAATGTCACTATCACAGATACACAAGAAAGAGCAAAACCTGCCATTAAAACAAAAATGTCTGTGAGAAAGAGCAAGTAGCTAAATCATGACACCTCAAATATCAAACTTACAGTGAAGAAGAGAAATAAAAGGGGAAGTAAGGATCAAAAGATATTTAAAACATCTAAACAAAAAGCAATTAAATTGCAGGAATTAAACAATTCCTGTCAATAACCACCCTAAATGTGAATGGATTGAACTCACCATTCAAAAGGCACAAATTGACTGATTTAATTAAAAAGCTAGACCTAAGTATATGCTGTCTTCAAGAGACCCATTTCAGATATGGAGACACATACAGACTAACAGTGAAGAGATAGAAAAATATATACCCATGCAAATGGAAACCAAAAATGAGCAGCAGAAGTAATTATTCTTATATTAGACAAAATAGACTTTAAACCAAAAAAACATAAAAAGAGACAAAGAAGGTCACTATAAAATGATAAAAGGATCTATCCAGCTAGAAGACATAACAATCATGAATATATATGCACCCAACACTGGAGCACCCAGCTATACAAAGCAAACACTCTTAGACCTAATGAAAGAAATAGGCCCTAATACATTAATAGTGGGTTACCTGAACACCCCTCCCTCAGTATGGAACAGTTCTTCCAGGGAACATATCAATAAAAAGACACAGTATTTAAACTACACAATAGACCAACTGGACCTGGCAGATATATACAGAATGTTTCACCCAGCAACTAAAGAATATACTTTCTTCGCATCAGCACATGGAACATTCTCCAGGATAGGCCACATATTAGGTCACAAATATAGTCACAGCAAATTCTTAAAAATTGAAATCATTCAATGTATCTTTTCAGACCACAATGTACTAAAACTGGAAATCAATAACAAGCAAAGCCCTGGAACCTATACAAATACATGGAAAATAAACAATAGGCTCCTGAATGACCTATGAGTCCAAGAAGAAATTGAACAGGAAATCAAAAAATGTCCTGAAACCAGTGAAGATAAAGATACATCTTACTGAAACCTGTGGGATACTGCAAAAACTGTACTAAGAGGAAAATTAATTGCAATAAATGCTTAGATCAAAAGAATGGAAAGACTTCAAATAAATGACCTAACACTACACCTCAAAGAACTTAAAAAACAACAACATTCCAATTCTAAAGGTCATAGATGGAAAGAAATAATTAAGATCAGAGCAGAACTAAATGAAATAGAGACCCAAAAAACAATGGAAAAGATCAATGAAACAAAAAGTTGGTTTTCAAGAAGATAAATAAAATAGACATACCATTACCTAGGTTGACAAAAAAAAGGAAGAGAGAAGACCCAAATAACAAAAAATCACAAATGAAAAAGGAGACAGAACAACTGATACCACAGAAATATGAAGAATCATTAGAGACTATTATAAACAACTGTATGACAGCAAATATGAAAACCTAGAAGATATGGATAAGTTTCTGGACACATACAAAAATCTAGACTGAACCAAGAAGAGGTAGAAAACCTGAATAGGCCAATAACAAGCAACAAGATTGTGGCAGTAATCAGCAGTCTTCCAACAAAAAAAGCCCAGGTCTGGATGGCTTTATAGCTAAATTCTACCAAACCATTAAAGAGGAATTAATACCAATTCTTCCCAAACTATTCCAAAAAATTGAAACAGAAGCCATTCTCCCAAACTCACTCTATGAGGTCAACATAACTCTGATACCGAAACCAGATAAAGACACAACAAAAACAGAAAATTACAGGTCAATATCTTTCATGAACATAGATGCAAAAATCTTCAACAAAATATTAGCAATCAGAATACAGCAACACATCAAAAAATTATACACCATGATCAAGTGGGATTCATCCCAGGGATGCAAAGATGGTTCAACCAGTGAAAGTCAAATAATGTGATACATTACATTAATAAACTCAAGGACAAAAACCATATGATTATCTCAACAGATGCTGAAAAAGCACTTGACAAAATTCAACATCCCTTCATGATAAAGACTCTCAATCAACTAGGTATAGAAGGAGAGTATCTTTCTGAATGTGGAAAATTGAAGGCTTTTCCCTTGAGTACAGGAACCAGACAAGGTTCTCACCACTTCCATTTAACATAGTACTGGAGGTACTAGGCAGAGCAATCAGGCAAGAGAAAGAAATAAAGGGAATCCAGATTGGAAAAGATGAAGTCAAACTGTCCCTATTTGCCAATGATGTGACACTGTATATAGAAAAACCTAAAGACTCTATCAAAAAACTCGTAGAGCTGGTTAATAATTTCAGTAATGTAGGATACAAAACAAATGCCCCCAAATCAGTTACATTTATATTATACAATAAGGAGCTAACAGAAAGAGAAATCAAGAAAGTAAGCTCATACACAACAGTCACACACACACAAAACATACCTAGGAATCAATTTAACAAACGAGGTGAAAGATCTCTACAATGAGAACTACAAACCACTACTGAAAGAAATTAAAGAAGACACAAAATGATGGAAAGACATACCATGCTCTTAAATTGGAAGAATTAACACTGTGAAAATGTCTGTGCTACCCAAAGTGTTCTACAGATTCAATGCAGTCCCCAACAAAATACCAGTAACATTCTTCACAGAAATGGAAAAAACAATCTCAACATTTCATATGGAATACAAAAGACCCCAAATAGCCAAAGCAATCGTAAGCAAAAAACATAAAGCCAGAGGCATAACACTACCTGACTTCAAATTATACTACAAAACTATAGTAACCAAAACAGCATGGTACTGACTTAAAAATAGACACTCAGACCAGTGGACCAGAATAGAGAACCCAGAAATCATCTCTCAGGCTTACAGCCATCTGATATTTGACAAAGGTAACAAAAACATACATTGGGGAAAAGACTGCCTCTTCAATAAATGGTGCTGGGATATCTGTATGCAGAAGAATGAAACTAGACATGCACCTCTCACCATATACTGAAACTCAAAATGGATTAAAGACTTAAGTGTAAGACCTGAAATTGGAAAACTACTAAGGGAAAATATAGGTGAAACACTTCATGAACTAGGTCTGGGCACAGACTTTATGAACATAAGCCCAAAAGCATGAGCAACAAAAGAAAAAATAAGCAAATGGGACTATATCAAACTAAAAAGCTTCTGCACGACAAAGGACACAATCAACAGAGTGAAATGACAACCTACAGAGCGGGAGAAAATTTTTGCTAACTATGCATCTGACAAGGGATTAACATCCATAATATACAAGGAACTCAAGCATTATACAGTAAAAAAAACACAAATAACCCAATTAAAAATGGGCAAAGGAACTGCATAGACATTTTTCAAAGGAAGACATACAAATGGCCAAAGGGTACATGCAAAAATGACTAGTCACTGGGAATATGCAAATTAAAACCACATTGAAATATCATCTCACCCCAGTTAGACTGGCTATACTCTAAGAGAATGAGAATAACAAATTCTGGTGAGAATGTCAAGAGAAGGGAACACTCCTACACTGTTGGTGGGACTGTAAATTAGTTTAACCACTATGGAAAATGGTATGGAGATTTCTCAAATATCTACAGATAGATCCTCCATATGATCCAGCAATCCCACTTCTGGGTATAAACCCAGAGGAATGGAAATCATCACATCGAAGGGATACCTGCACTTCCATGTTCATCGCAGCTCTTTTCACAATAGCCAAGATTTGGAACCATCCTAAATGTTCATTGATGGATAATTGGATAAGGAAAATGTGATATATATACACAATGGAATACTACTCTAACACAACAAGAATGATATTCTCCCATTTGCAACAACATGCATGAGCTTGGAGAAATTTATGTTGAGTGAAATAAGCAAAGCACAGAGGGATAAATACCATATGCACTCTCTCATAAGTGGGTGCTAAGAGAGAAAGAAGAAAGAAAAGAAAGGCCACAGTGGTGCATTGGACTTGTGGAGGGAGAGAATAGCTAGGGATACAAAGTAGAATGGGGAAAAGGGGATGGGGAGGGAGGTCAGGGATAATTGAGAGGATAGTTGGTTGGGGGACTTGGGGTATAATCACAATTTGTGGTAGTGGATATGCTGCCAGTATGGATCTGGCCATCCCATCTTAGGCACGAGTGGTGACAATTTGCTTTGTACCCCATGAATATTCATAACCAATAAAAACAAAACAAAAGAGTAAAAAAAATTTTTTTCAACTTTCTGGGGCTTTTGTTTTTTAAAATTGTTCTCAGCAACATTGATGCATGGCAAGTAGAGTTGAAGACAAGAACTATATGAGTCACTTTTCAAGTTCCACTTCAAGTCAGAGAAGAGAGAAGGCAGAAACAAGATCTGTCTTGGGCCGGCCCGGTGGCGCACTGCAGAGTGCGCCGCTTGGGAGCGCGGTGGCGCTCCCGCCGAGGGTTCGGATCCCATGTGGAGACCGGTTCCCGCTCACTGGCTGAGCGCAGTGTGGGCAGAACACCGAGGGTTGCGATCCCGTTACCGGTCAGTAAAAAAGACAAAAAGGAAAAAAAAAAAAAAGAAACAAGATCTGTCTCTAATTGAGGCTGACAGATAGATGAATCATACTCTTTCTGATAAACTCATCAGAAACACAGTAGGAAATCTTCTCCTGGGCACAATATTGGGGCCCCTTAACAGTGATATAAAATAAAAATACAAATAATAAGCCCTGGCCTGAATAACAACAGCAGACAACCACCAGCTGCTGCTAAGAACCTACATGCTCTGTGCTTTGCTGGTTACCGTTAAAAGCACACCAAACATGTAGGGGGACAAAACATTCATTTGGAATTATTTCCATAAAGGAAAAAACAAGCAGAGTTTCCTGCAGGAAATTAGATTTTTGTGCTAGACAACAGTACAGATAGAGCTAGTAAAGACAAACATATATTTATATAGACATCAATGCAATTCAAGGAATAAATTCATCTAATGGTCTGACCAGAGATATCATTTTTTTGATCAGTGACATTTCCTATAAGAGGCATTTTTTTCCTAAGAGAGAGAGTTTCAGCACAGTTTTCTTTGTCATGTTAATAAGATTCCAAAACAATTCAACTTTTTTGGACATTATTGTGTTTCTCTGAGGAAAAATCTAGGATGCTTATGATTTACATTGCCCTCTCAGACCAATGCCCTTTGCAGTCCACAAGCCCTTTCTTGAGAATCTCATGTCCTCATCCCAAATTGTCTTGCCTGTAAGTCAGGGTTCAACTTCCCAGTGCCTTTTGGGAAATTCCACCTGAATGTCTTGGAGATATCAGAACCCTTACATTTTAAAACCGAACTTAACATATTGGCTCAAATTTTTTATCTCTTATTTTATTTCTGTCTACCTAGTCTCCCAAGCTACAAACCTTAAATTTATTCCAGTTTTCCCTAATTGGTCATAAACATTTATTTCATTGTTATGAATATTATTCAGCAGAAATGTATTTTGAATTCCAGCTAGGTTATTTATATTCATTGCCACTTCCTTAATTCAGGTTCCTATCACTTCACATCTGTATTTTTTGGAGTTTTTAAAAATTCCTAAGTAGATATTTACAACTTGATTTTAGTCAGGTCCTAAAGAGAAAAGCAGTCTCTGAGTGCCAGGAACTGGCCCAGTGCTATCTGCTAGGCCTTAATTTTGCTAGCAGTTGGCTGGACACTTATGACAAGGTGACAAACATTTCACAAAACACTGCGATGGAATAAGACAAAAGTAAGACAACTCCACAATCATGTCTGAGTAGAGACAAACAGAAGAACAATGAACAAACCACAGGAAAAAAAAATCAAGATTATTAAGATTTTATTCAATGGGTTATAATCTATTATTATAATGAGTTATTTTGATGTTTAGATTGTCCCATATTTGACCAATAGTAGCCTCTTCAAACAGGCACCTGTGCCTTTTGACATGTCTCCATCATTCTTTGAGAACTTCTTTATTTTTTGACAGAACAAAGTGTAAGAAAACTAAAGAACTATGGCAAATGAATGAAGATTGCATAGCCCAGTTCCTGGACCATAAAAGATATTGTTTTTTCTATAAAAGATATTACCGGACCAATTGGCCAAATTTGATTAAGGTCTTTCGATTATTAGACCTTAGTAATGTATCATTAGTACCCTATTATTAGTACAGTATCAATGTTAATTTCCTGATTGTTACTATCTAAGAGCATATTCTAATTTTAGGGGAATGCACATTGATATGTTTAGGAGTAAATGCATATTATGTCTAATACTTACTCTCAAATAATACTTAGGAAAAAGTAATAATGAGGTATATATATATTATCTGTGTGTATTTATGTATATATATAACATATATTAAAATATATATGAGAAAGAGAATGGGAAAGCAAATGCAGTAAAAATGTTATCATTTGAGAAATCTGGGATAAGAATATATGGAAATTCTTTATATTGTTTTTGACATTTTTATGTAATCAGAATTGTTTTAAAATACAAAGTTAAATAAACAAAAAAAACACTTCGCAGTTCCATAAAGAATAAGTTTTAGGGAAATAAAAGTGGAGAAAAGCATCCAAGAAAAGAAGTTATTTTCATTGTCTTGGAGGAAATGACCATGACATGGACTGGATGATAGGGGCAGTGGAAATGTCCAGATGTAAACAGTCAAGCTATGAGTTGGAGGTACAACTGACAGGATTTGGCTCTGGATTGGTCATAGGGATGAGAAAAGGGAGACTTAAAGGAGGATACCTGGGTTTGGGGCTTCAACAACTTGATGGATGGTAGTGTCATTAACAGGTGTGGGGAAACTTGGAGAAGAAAATTTTGCAGAAGAGAGGACATCACAAGCTTTTACCTGGATATACAAATTTTGAGATGGTTACTAGTCATCCAAGTGGAGATGTACGACATACACGATGAACTGGGGGGAGTTTGGGCTGAAAAAAACTTGTAGCAGTTGCCAGAATAAAGATGGTATTAAAAACCACGGAACCAGATGAAATGACCTAGAAAGTGAATGCCAAGGGAGAAGAGAACTGAATCTTAAAGCAGTACAATATTTCGGAGTGGATGGACAGGACCTGAAACATAATTGGAGGACTGGTCAAAAATGAAAATGCAGAACTCTTTGTTAGGAAATTATTAAGAACTTCAAGATGGCAATACCAGAGCATTAAACCATGTGTGGGGCCCTTCTAAAAGGGGGGCCCTATGTGACTGCCCAGGTCTCTGCTCATAAAATTAGCACTGTGGATAGAGAAGGAAGGTTCAGTAAAGGAAATTGGGAAGGAATATTCAGAGAGTTAAATCCCTGAGAGAGCTAATCTCACAAAGACCAGATTAGGAGAATTTCCAAGAAGAAAGGGTATTGACTATTTTGCGTATGTTTAGGTAGGTTCAGATGAAATCCAAGAGGGGCTGGCCCATGGCTCACTCGGGAGAGTGCAGTGCTGATAACACCAAGGCCACGGGTTCGGATCCCATATAGGGATGGCCGGTTGCTGTGGATAGAGAAGGAAGGTTCAGTAAAGGAAATTGGGAAGGAATATTCAGAGAGTTAAATCCCTGAGAGAGCTAATCTCACAAAGACCAGATTAGGAGAATTTCCAAGAAGAAAGGGTATTGACTATTTTGCGTATGTTTAGGTAGGTTCAGATGAAATCCAAGAGGGGCTGGCCCATGGCTCACTCGGGAGAGTGCAGTGCTGATAACACCAAGGCCACGGGTTCGGATCCCATATAGGGATGGCCGGTTGGCTCACTGGGTGAGTGTAGTGCTGACAACACCAAGCCAAGGGTTAAGATCCCCTTACCGGTCATCTTTTATAGAAAAAATAAATAAATAAATAATAAACAAACAAATAAATAAATAAATAAATAAAATAAAGTTCAAGAAACATCTGTGAATTTGACAACATGTTATTTGACAAGAATCATTTAAGAAAATATTGGACAAAGAGGCCAGTAGGGTGAGCCAGAGCTAAATACCTAGAGAAAGTGAGTGTAATCAATTTTTTGAGCAAACTTTACTCTGAAAAGGAGCAGAGGTTGAGTGTTAGATGGAGGTGAATTTAGGTTTTTATTTTTAAAATGAGAAATGAAAGAGTTTGTAGGCTGATGTTCATAATCCAGTAAAAAGGGAGAGAGTGATTATATGAGAGAGTGAAAGCTCTCAGCTCGACTGGCTAACCTGACTGCTCATATACACACACAGGTGAGTGTTGGGGGAAATTCTCCATGAGACTCTCATGTTCCTGCACAGATTGTGAGTACAGGCACTGACTGTAATTGTTCTGGACTATCTTTTCAAAGATGTTTATGTAATGAGCAGACTTGGAAAATAGAAATAATGTCTCCCTCCAGAGTAAAGGGCTGACATACTTACTGTCTAGCTTAATAAAGGTAATGTTTTAATTGTAATGGGCATACTTAGTGCCCAGTATACAAGAGTCAGATCCCCTAAGATTATGGTTCTGCTTCTGAAATGCAGCCCATTGAGTGTGCATGTGCCATCTGACCTTCCTGTCATCCTGAGAGAACTGGGGCTGGAGCAGCCAGAGGAAAAATCTTGATACTCTGGCTACCACTATAACTGTGAGTAATAAAACTGCTATTTATCTCTGATCCAGGAGGCTTGTCATCTGCTACATCATGAAATTCATTGGAGGCTAACTTGTTAGCTTGCAAGTATAGTAAAAGTAGACACTTTATAGTTCTTGACAATGAGCTCCAAAAAGGGAGCACGAAGTCAAAGAATTGAAGTTATTTTAAGAGAAGGATTAAAATGCTGGGATTATAGAATCTAACCTGGAAAAAGAAAAGTGAGGACAGGAAGGTGTGAATAATAAACTTGAATGCCCTCACACCCGTGTGTGTGTTTGTGCACGTGTGTGTGTGTGTGTGTGTATTAAAGAGCCTCATTAGTTGGAAGAATTATTTAGGTGTATCTTTGGGTGGAGACACTAGATTATGAAAGCAAGTCAGAGCATGGAAAATCAGTATTTCAGAGGAGGCATAGTTGCAGGAGATGAGAAGCTCCAGGGTATGTGTTATTGTGCAGCGAATGGCTGAGGTGGGATGGAAAAAGGTGAGGAGATTATTTCTGAGAATATTTTAGAGGAAGGCGGATGTTCAGGTTATGATTCTAAATACTTATGTCTACCATGCTAAGGTCCTAGACAATTACTCTTCTCAACAGCTCTTGAAGAAGATGACAGAAGTGGGCAGGGGGTGTGTCCCCAATGACTCTCAGCCTTCATCTGCTCTGCTCTGTGCCCTGAGAAACTGACCTCTACCAACTCTGTCTCCTGAGCTCCCTTGCCCTCAACCTTCTAATCGGAGTCAGCCAGTGAAAATCATGGACTGAAGCTTGCAAGAAAGGCAGGAGAAAGATCTTAGTGTGATGGTTTTCCTCCCCTATTTCCTTTCAGCTTTGCCAGGGTTCTGGGAGTGGCTAGGTATCTCTGCAACTACAATGTCTGTCAGGCGGCCATTCTTCCATGGCCACAGCTCTCAACAGAGCTCTAATGCCTTCTCCTCACTTGTCCTTTCAGGCTGCTGAGCCATAAGAGTTCCCAAATGTTGCTAGATCCTGTGTGCTGCAAAATCACCCCATGGTTCCCTTATCCCTGCCACCCTTCAATAAACATCCCCTTCATTAGATGTCTCTGCAAGGTTCCCAACTGAGTGTGCCATCTGCTTCCTGCTGCACCCCAATTGATGCAATAGTATTGGGCAGGGAGTTACTTACTGAACCTAGAAGAGACAGCTATTTCCTCTTCATAGAGCTCTGTAATGGGGAAACTAAACTGCCAGGTTTTAGTGTCAAGGTATGGCTACTTTAACAAAAACGTATTTAAAAGGTTTCTATGCTTTTCTAGGGGCCAAATATTATATGATTTTTATCATGAAAATTAATTGCTCTTTGGAACTTTGAAAGAAGTAATTGATTCAAACTTTTTTTGAAAGTAATTTTTAAAATGTTGGAAAATTCATGTTACTGTATTTTCTTCTATTTTTCAATCTCATTGAGTCAAATTTGGCAATTTATATTTTCCTTTCAAAAATGTCTGTGTTGACTGAGATATTCAAATGTACAAGTATGTGCTGTATATAGTTCTTATTCTACACATTTATCAAATACTTATTGTCTCTTAAGTTCCAGGTACTGTTGCAATTTAAAACGTTGATATCTAGGCTTTTCCTCTTCTCATTGGATTTCTTTCGGAGTCAATGTGAAGTTCTAGTCTGAGTCCAAAGTCCTTAAAACCAGTAAAGGTGATGGTGTAAGTGCCAATTTGAGGGCAAGAGAAGAATGATGTTCCAGCTCTACAGTCAGAAAAGCAAAGGAATTGACTCACAATTGACATGCATACTTGCTTAAGAGTATCTCCTATTAGTTCTTTTTCTCTGAAAAACTGTAACTAATACACGCACTGAAAGTCATGAAGATGTTCTCTGAATTTTTAAAAAAACTTATGATTCCTTCTATACATATTTTGTTGAGAGTATTTATCATGAAGGGATGTTTAATTCTGTCAAATGCTTTTTCTGCATATACTGAGATAATCATGTTGGTTTTTTCTTTGATTTTGCTGATGTGGTGTATCACATTTATTGATTTACATGTGTATTGATTTACATCCTTGCATCCCTGAGATGAATTCCACTTGATCATGGTGTATTATCTTTTTGATCATGGTGCTGTTTTATTGTGTTTGCTAACATTTTATTGAGGATTTTTGTGTCTATGTTCATTAGAGACATTGGCCTGTAGTTTTCTTTTTTTGTTGTGCCTTTGTCTGATTTTGGTATGAGGATTATGGTGGACTTACAGAATAAGTTTGAGACAATGGACTCTGATTCAATTTTTGAATACTTGGAAAGGATTGGTGTTATTTCTTCATTATGGTTTTGGTAGAATTTGGCAGTGGAGCCATCTGGTTGTGGGCTTTTCCTTATTGGGAGACTGCAGATTACTGCTTCAATTTCATTCCTCTATATTGGTCCATTCAGGTTTTCTATTTCTTCTCTGTTTAGTCTTGGTAGTTTGTATGTGTCCAGAAATGAATCCATTTCCTCCAGATTTTCAAATGTGTTACTGTACAGTTGTTCATAATAGTCCCCAGTGATTCTTTCTTTGTATTTCTGTGGTATTGGTGGAGGTGTCACCTTTTCCATTTCTGATTTTTGCTATTTGAGTCTTCTTTCTTCTTTTTATTTAGCCTAGCTAAAGGTTTGTCTATTTTGTTTATCTTCTCAAAAAACAACTTTTTGTTTCATTGATCTTTTGTATCTTTTTTTGTTCTCTATTTCTCTCGGTTCTGCTCTGATCTTAATTATTTCTTTCCATCTACTGATTTTGGGAGTGGATTGTTCTTGTTTTTCTAGTTCTTTGAGGTGTAACATTAGGTTGTTGATTTGAAGCCTTTCTGTTCTTTTGACATAAGCATTTATTGCAATGCAATAAACTTTCCTCTCAGTACTGTTTTTGTAGTATCCCATATGGTTTGGTATGTTGTGCTTATATTTTCTTTTGCTTCAAGAATTTTTTTTGATTTCCTGCTTTATTTCTTCTTTGATACATTGGTTATTCAAGAGCATGTTTTTTAAATTTCGGTGTATTTGTATAGTTTCCGAAGTTTTGTTTGTTGTTTTTAAAATAATTTTATTCCATTGTGATCTGAATATATACTTGATATATTTTCAATCTTTTTAAATTTGTTGAGATTTACTTGGTGGCCTAACATGTGGTCTATCCTGAAGAATGATCCATGTGCTGATGAGAAGTATGTATATTCTGCAGTTATTGAATGAAATGTTCTGTAAATGTCTGTGAAGTCCATTTTGTCTAAAGTGCTGAGAGTGGCCTGTTAAATCCCCAACTATCCTACACTATATTTTTTATGGAGTGTTCATTAGTGACATATTCTAAATGATCCATACTAGATTAATCCAAGAATAATTTGGGATAGTGTTTTAAACTTTTTAGTATTTTTTATTCAACCACATTTCAAGCTTTATTGCTTCATGATTACGGTATGTACTTTGCACACATCTGGCTTTTAAAATTAAGGTTATCTTTATGACCAATTGTAAGATTAATTATTGTAAATATTGTTTTTGTTAGGAACGAAGTATGGTGTTTATGAAAGTTAGATATTAGATCAATCTTTTTAACTATAATATTCAGAATTATTTATGTATCAATAGTAATTTGGTGATTCGATCATTTAAAGCCTAAAATAAACATTTAAAATTTAACACTGTTGTGTCACAATAATTTCCGCCTATATTTCAAACGGATGTTCACTTGTTTAAAATATAGGCAAAAATTATATATATATATATATTTATACACATACACACACACACACACACACACACACATTTTCAAACACATATACCTGCAGTTTTGTTTTAATGTTTTACTATGGAAATTTTCAAATATATGGAAAAGTAGAGAGACAGGTATAACAAATCGGACTTACCTGCCACTGTGCTTTAACAATTAGCAAATACATGGACACTCTTATTTTATTTCTATCCCCACTCACTAATGCACATTCTTGCCCAATTATTTTGAAGCAAATCCAAATCACATCATTTCATCATAAATATCTCAATACGTATTTCTAAAATATAACAAGTTTTTATTAAACATAATATAATATCATTATCATATTTCAAAGATAAGTAATAATTGTTTAATTTCATCAAATATAATAATTTCTCATTGCCTTGTAGCTTTTTTAAACAGTTTGTGTTGATATCTAAGCAAGGCCCATACACTGTATTTGATTTCATGCATCTAATAAATCTCTTTTGAACTGTAGTGTCTGTCCTTTTTTACTTACAGTGGTATTCAAACTCTATCATTCTACTTTATTAGCTGGAATAATTCCATAAAGAGAAACTTTACTTTATCAACTATTTAGTTACTCTTTAGATCAAGATTATGTAAGAAGGCAGAGTAAATACTTGATTTTTTTTCCTTTTACTTATCAGTTTGCAAAATAACGAATGAGGGTACTATATGGGATTTCCTTCACCTGAAAGCGGAGCCTGGGTCAAAGGTTTGTGTGCAGGTTGTTTACTTTGCAGTAAGTGGTATGGAGAAGTGGGGGAAGGAGGAAAAGCAACAGAAAAGCAAGACACACTATCAAGGCCACTGCTGGGAGATAGCTGGAGATTACAGATGTCCTCTTACGTCAGAAAAACAGAAGGCAAGAGTACTTGGCATTTATCCATCAACTTTTATCCCCCATTGGTGGGATAACTCTCATCCCAAAATATACATGCAAAAATCTCAGAATAACAGTGATGACACCATCCCATCTTCAAGGATGTTCTAACTCTCTGGAGCTTCTGAGCTCCATGAACAAGGGATGCAAAGCAAAGATACTGCAAACTTGAGATAAGCTGCTATCAACATAATGTAAGACAAAAGCCCACATGGAGCTGTCCTTTGGGATATGTCCTTGTCCATATCTTAACCTCCTCCAGTGATGACAAGTATGAATGTGTGTGTGTGTGTGTGTGTGTGTTTTGTTATCAAAAACCCATAGATTTAAACATATTAGATGTTTTTAATGCATTGCATTATTTTCCTTATTGATGCTTAAAATACCCCTTATATGGCTAGTGGGAGTCTCTTCAAGTTGGCTCCTGTGTCCTTTTGGCATGACCCTGTAGTGTTTGGTAGCTTCATTGATATCTAATATGGCAAAATATTATAGGCTTTGCTTACATATTTTTGCATAAGACTTGGTATCAGTCATTTCTCCAAGGAGCTTTGGTTTCTATTAATGTTTATTTAGAGACTGCAGTTTGTTGCTAGGATGTCACTGCTACTAGATTTGTCATGTCTTCTAGGCCTTTTTGGTAAACACATCTAGGAAATAACTTTATATCATTAAAAGAGAATCATCTTTTTAAGTGCACTATATTTTATTGTTAACTATCGGCACTGTATTGTACAGCAGATCTCTGAAACTTATCCATCTCACATGACTGCAACTTTATACCGACAGGGTAGTTCTTATGTTAAGTATTCTTATTTCAAAAATCAAAAACAAACAAAGCAAAATGACAGAATAAAAAACAAAAGCAAATGGACACAGAAATTTTGGGAGGTGTTAGATATGTTTGTTCACTTGATTGTGGTGATGATATCACAGGTGTCTGCATGTGTCCAAGCTCATCAAGTTGTGTGTATTAAATATGCAGTTCTTTGTATATGAATTATACCTCAACACGACTGTCAAAATACAAAAAAAAAGAAAGATTAAATCAAGAAATTTTAAAAAAGAAAATAATTTTAGTTTTACTAACACTTTACACTCCAATTCAGAACCAGAAGTTTTTCCTTCCTCTCATCAGTCTTTCTAAAAATCTCATTTATCTCCTTTCTCCTATGTCATAAACTTAGGTCTCAATATAATTATTCATTTGGTTTATCCCTAAATATACACACAAATATCTCGGAATAACAATAGCAACACCACCCCAACAATATGACCCCTGAAAAAGCTTAAATATTTTTTCTAATTGTTTTTGTTCCTCATGTATATACAGCTAGGGATGCACAGTTGAATGTATGAATTTTAAAGCCACTTGAAATTGTTCATTTCTGTGGTTATGCCACCAAATGGTGACACAATTGGGTTCATTGATTTAATTTCCTTTTTATTTTTAGGCATTTAAAATTTTTATTTAATTTGTTACAATTATGCATAGGATTGAATAGTGTTAAGGTAAAATTAACAAAACTAGGTTTATTTCAAAATTTCTAGCTTCTCTCCTTAATGTTGTTCACTTCCTCTCACAATAGGTAACCGTTAAGAAAAAATGGTTATTAGTTATTCTTCCATTGTAAAAATAAAAGCAAATTTGTTTATGTACATAACATATATGCGTGTTGTGTCTGTGTATTAATATCTCTCCACTGCCTTTCTTAAATAAGCAGTACTCCATTATGCACACTTTTAATTTGCTTTTTTAAAGTAATATCACTTTTTGCACTTTTTCTTTTTTTTTTTTACTTCCATAGTGATCTCTAGTGTATGGCTAAAAATTGGACTTTTAAAAAATAATTTTTATTTTTCAAATTCAGGCTTTTCTTCAGTTTAAGACAGTTCTCTTCAATCTTTTTTTTTTCTTATGAGCTTCTATAAAATTTGTTTCAATTCACCAATAAAGTATTATACATAGGAGGGATTTCCATTTTCTGTCTTCTACGACCCTGTCTTCTTACTTTAAACTTGTGGTTTAAACTCTTTTCCTCTTTTTTCCTAGAAAACTTGAATCCAAGGATAGGTTTGCTTTTCCTTGGAGATACTTATGTCCTTTACTAATTGTTATAAACGTTGCTGCTACATTTTATCTCCTCAACCCATCTCTTATATCTTATATCTCTATTTTTGAGGGATATTCAGCATCTCTCTTTTCATCTATATGCTGCTTATCACTTTAAAAAGGAGAATAATTTGTAAAAAATTATTTTACATTCTTTTAGCAAAGCTTTTTCTAAAGTTTATTTTTTTTTTCTGCGTCTTGAGATCAATATACTCATATGTTTAAGTTCCAATGTCTTTCCAAATTTCTAATGCAGGGTTTTTCATTTCTTTATTTTTGAATAAGAAAAGTCTAACCCAGCCTTGGGTTTGTCTATAGACAAATAAAGTGTTTTTTTATTTGTTTGTTTGTTTTTCAATTTTACTTCTATTTATTTTTTGGAGTACATTGTGGTGTTTCAATACATGCATATATTGCACAATGAATCACTTAGGGTAGATAGCATAGTTTTGTAGCCATTAGTCCACCACTTCTTCCCCCCCACCCCCACCCCTCCCTTTCCAGCCTCTGGTAACCATTATTCTACTTTCTACTTCTATGAGAACCACTCTCTCTCTCTCTCTCTCTCTCTCTCTCTCTCTCTCTCTCTCTCTCTCTCTCTCATTTTTTTAGATTTCACATATGAGTGACACCATGTGGAATTTTTCTTTCTGTGCTTGACTTACTTATGAAAAATAACGGTTTTCAGTTTTGTCCATGTTGCTGAAAATGATAGGATATCATTTATTTTTGTAGCTGAATAGTACTCAATTGTGTATATATACCACTGTTTTTTTATCCATTCATCCATTGATAGACATTTACTTATGGTTGATTCCATCTCCTGGCTATTGTGAATAGCGTTGTGATGAACATGGGAGTGCAGTTGTCTTTTTGATATGCTGATTTCACTTTGTGAAGTATATACTCAGTAGTAGCATATCTTGATCATAGGGTATTTCTATCTTTAGTTCTCTGAGCAACCTCTATACTGTATTCTACAATGTCTGTACCAATTTATACCACCAACAACAATGTAAGAGGGTTCCCTTTTCTCCATATTCTCATCAGCATTTGTTATTTTCTGTCTTGTTGATAATAGCAATTCTAACTGGGGTGAGATTTTTGCATTTCCCTGATGATTAGTGATATTGAGCATTTTTTCATGTACTTGAATATTTGTATGTCTTCTTTTAAGAAATATCTACTCAGGTCCTTTGCCCATTTTTTAATTGAGTTATTGGATTTTTGCTATGGAGTTGTTTGAGTTCCTAGTGTAATCTGGATATTAACCCCTTGTCTGATGCACAGTTTGCAAATACTTTCACCTCTCCTGTAGGTTGTCTCTTCACTTTTTGTTGATAGTGTCCTTTGCTGTGCAGAGGCTTTTTAGTTTGATGTAGTCCCATTTATGTATTTTCATTTTAGTTGCCTGTGCCATTGTACTCTCGTTCAGAAAAGTGCTGCCCAGTCCCATTTCATGTAGTGTTCCTCCTATGTTTTCTTCCAGCAGTTTTGTAACTTGGAGTCTTAAATTTTGGTCTTTAATCCATTTTGAGTTGATTCTTGTGCATGGTGAAACATAGGGGTCTAGTTTCAATCTTCTTCATATGTATATCAAGTTTTCCCAGCACCATTTATTGAAGAGGCTGTCCTTTCCCCACTCTTAGCACCTTTGTTGAAAATCAGTTGGCTATAAGTGCATGGTTTGTTTCTGGGCTTTCCATTCTCTCTGTTGACCTATTTGATTTTTATGCCAGTACCATGCTGTTTTGGTTACTATAGCTTTGTAGCATAATTTGAAATCAGGAATTGTGATGCCTCCAACTTTGTTCATTTTGTTCAAGATTTCTTTAGCTATATGGAGTCTTTTATGGTTCCATACAGATTTTAAGATTGTTTTTTCTATTTCTATGAAAAATGTCATTGGTATTTTGATAGGGATTGCACTGAATGTGTAGATTGCTTTGGGTAATATGGACATTTTGATGATGTTAATTTTTCCAAACCATGAACAGGGGATATCTTCCCATCTATTTGTGTTCTCTTTAATCTTTTTCACCAATGTTTTATACTTTTCTTCATAGAGGTCTTTCACCTTTATGGTTAAATTTACTCATAGATAATTCATTTTTTTGGTAGTTGTTGTGAATGGGATTACTTTCTTGATTTTTTTCTACAGCTGTTTTGTTTTTAGGGCTCTCCTCAATGTTTACCTGATTGTAAGAATAGTTTTCTGAAATTTGAATGTAGATAGCTAGTTGATGTATTTAGATCTTTGTCAAGATTTTAGTATTCAGTTCTTAATTTCATGCAGAATCCATTGGCTGAATTGATTGTCCTTGTATTTACTGCATGGACTAACTTTTCTCTTGTGTAATCTGAGGCAGTGAGCAGGACATTTTTCCTCATCAGATAAAGTAAATGAAAAACTAGACTCCTGTTGCCTACTATTTCCATGGTTCTCCAAAGCCCATTCCTACTGTTGATGACATATCCCTAGATGTTAATTACCACTTTCTCTTCTTCTCTGACCCAAGCCATACTAACTAACTGAGAATTGGAGCTCTGGAATAAGTAGGAGTATTAATAAAATGGGATGGAGCAAAATATTCCTGATCCTCTAGAAATCCTGGGTAGCTTCCTTCCCTTTCTGAGCAGACTACCAGTTTTGTAGTAGGGGTACATAGAAAGAAATATTTTTTGTTTTTGTTTTTTCACATATATTTTTCACATATGTATTGGTTAGTGGAAATTCTTGTCTTGAAAGTTCTTGACAAACTTTAGTTTTCAATGATTGTGAAATTTACATTATTTTTAGTTTTAATGAATATTAATTTCAATATAAAAGAAAGAAAATTAGTTATTGCTAGCGTTCATTCATTTTTTTTCTTTTTAAATAAGTTCATAAGATATTACCACTGAATGCAATTTTTATGAAAGCCAAATTTTAATAAGAACTGCTTTGATTTTCAGTATGAAGATAACTTATGTGCATTTACAATATCCACGGCTTCATGAAGCTAATTCAGACTGTGTTTCCAGATTTAACTTTAACAGCAAACTTAAATAGTGATTTGAACCATTTTCAGAAGAAATTAGTTCTTTTTAATGAGTAAGACTAGGTTCTTATCCATTAAATAATTGATTAGATAATCTTTCTCTTTGATACTCCTCTTTTTAAATGTTGTTAAAATCAAATTTGTTAAAGTATTTATTTATTTATTATTAAAACTTAATTGATTATATTTGTGGGTTACAGAGTTGATTATTAATATTTGTGTGCAATATGTGATGGTCAAAGGATAATTAGCTTATTCATAATTATGATGTATAATCACTCTTTGTGGCCATTAACCAATTATTTTTAATAGCACTGGAAGATTTGGACTTTATAGATTTCCCTTTTTCTTAGAAAGTAAGAATGTAATGTTTCATTTTCAAACCATTTTACCATGATGCTTAGTGATCCGATTATCTATTGCTGTATAAAAATCCACCCCAGATATAAGTGGCTCAAAGTAACAGTAATCATTTGTTTTACTCTTGAATTTGCAATTTGGGCAGATTTGATGGGGAAGGCTCATCTCTGTTCCACACAGAGTCAACTGAGGTACCCCAACTGGGGCTGGAGAGAGAGCTCATTCACATGGCTGGAAAATGAGAGTTGGCTCTCAGCTAAAAGCTGAAGACTGGAGACCTTGGTTTTTCTCCAAGTATGCACCTCCAAGGACTGCTTGGGCTTCATCATTGCATTATGGAGGAGGTTCAGAACAAGCATCCCTAGAGAACTAAACAGAAATTGCATCACCTTTTATGACTTAGCCACAGAAGTCACATTAGTAGCCATAAGACAATCCACACCAAGGGAAAGGGATACTGGAGTTGACCTCTTCATGGAATGAATGTCAAAGCCTAAAGGAAGAGTTTGTGTAGTGAGAATATTGTTATGGATTTGAAAAAAAATAAATTTACAATAGTCACCAAAAAAAAAATAGATAAAATTTTTAAAAATAAAAATTTTTGTAACCAAGGAGATGAAAGATCTCTACAGTGAGAACTACAAATCACTGTTGAAAGAAATTAAAAGGACACAAAAAGATATAAAGATACTCCATGCTCTTGAATTGGAAGAATTAACATTGTGAAAATGTTCAGACTATCCAAAGTGATCTACAAATTCAGTGCAATCCCTATCAAAATACCAATGACATTCTTCACAGAAATAGAAAAAGCAATCCTAACATTCACATGGAACAACTAAAGACCCTGAATAGCCAAAGCAATTCTGTGCAAAATAATAATAATAATAATAATAATAATAATAATAATAATAATAATAATAATAATAATAATAATAATAATAATAATAATAATAATAATAAATAAAGCTGGAAGCATAATACTAGCTGACTTCAAATTATACTACAAAGCTATAGTAACCAAAACAGCATGGTACTGGCACAAAAACAGACACTCAGACCAATGGAACAGAATAGAGAACCCGGAAATCAACCCACATGCAGCCAACTGATCTTTGACAAAGGCATCAAGAATATACATTGGGGATAAGACTGCCTCTTCAATAAATGGTGCTGGGAAAACAGGACATCCATATGTAGAAGAATGAGACTAGACTGGTACTAGTCATCATACTACCAACCAAAATCAACTCAAAATAGATAACGTATTAAATACAAGACCTGAAACTATAAAACTCCTAGAAGAAAACATAGGGGAAACACTTCAGGGAATAGGACTGCACAAAGACTTTATGATTATCACCCCAAAATCACAGGCAGCAAATGGAAAAATAAACAAATGGGATTATACACATTAAAAAGCTTCTGCACAGTAAAAGAAACAATTATCAGAGCAAAAAGACAACCTACGAGTGGGAGAAAATATTTTCAAACTTTGCATCTGACAAAGGACTAATATCCAGAATATACAAGGAACTCAACATAAGAGCAAAAAAAAAAAAAAAAAAAAAGAGGGTGGGGGAGGGGGCAAAAGAACTGAATAGGCATTTCTCAAAAGAAAATATATGAATCACTAACAAACCTATGAAAAAATGCTCAACGTCACTCAGCATCAGGGAAATGCAAATCAAAATCACATTGAGATATCATCTCACCCCGGTTAGACTGGTTATTATTAAAAAGACATAGAATAACAAATGCTGGTGAGGATGTAAAGAAAGGTTACCCTCCTACACTGTTGGTGGGACTGTAAATTGGTGCAGTTATTATGGAAACAGTATGGAGGTTCCTCAAACAGAATTCCACTGCTGGGTATATGCCCAAAGGAATGGAAATCATCATGCTGAAAGGATACCTGCACCCTCATTTTTATCTCAGCTCTATTTACAATAGCCAAGAGTTGGAACCAACCTAAATGTCTACCGTTGGGTAAGGAAAAAGTAACATACATACACAGTGGAATAATTACTGTGCTGTAAAAAAGAATGAAATTCTGCCATTCTCAGCAACATGGATGAACTTAGAGAAAATCATGTTAAGTGAAATAAACCAGGTACAGTAAGAGAAATACCACATATTCTCACTCCTAAGTGAGAGTTAAAAACTAAACAAATAAATACTACTAATAAAAAGAAAGACAACGTTCATCATAATATATTGAACTTTCAAAAGGAGAGACCAGAACTGAGGAAAGAGAGAGGAGAAGGGAGTAACAGCCAGGAAATTGAATTGATAAAGGGCCACAAAAAATGATTACATTGTATAATGTTGAATATATTAATTATCCTCATTTGAGCATCACAGACTGCACACAGGTAATGATATTCAACTCTGTACCCCACAGATATGTACTATCAACTATGTTACAATAAAAATAAATAAATAAATAGACAACAAAAAATATATAAAATCAATTTACGAGAAAAAATACATTTTTCTACACATAGTGAAAAAAATAACAAAATAAACAGTGTTACATTGGATTAGCATTTAAAATAAAAAAAGTTGGGCTATTTCACCATGCAGCCTTTCCAGAGCTGTGTGTGCTCTTCAAAGCCAACTCCAACACCATGTAATGATCATAGGCTAAATGATATTTATTCTTTGGGGTTAATGAATATTAAAGTAATTACCAATGATGATCAACTTATGAACCCATATAATTACTTCTTTAAGAATTCTTTGATTTCCTTACCTTCTCAAGCAGTTAAAATAATTGATTATATCGATATTATATTTATCTATGTCTTTCTTGCCCGGATTACTATAACTCAAAATTGTATCGATCATTTAGCAAATTATACTTTGTTATAATTTCCAAATGTTTGTCTTTAACTTTTAAAATTTAATTCTAATATCTCTTTTCCTTTTAATAGGAAGGTTTTCTTATGACTATTTCTTAGTTCTTTCTCAATATAAAATACTTTTCCTCTGCACAGAAATGATTCCCTGCTCCCTGACTATCACATCCTGGGTGGAGCTTATCTCTTACTTTAGGTCTTTTTTTGCTAAAATCCACATTACTCTTTCACTACTACTCATTTTGACACTTACTCATATATTGCTTTTTATGGGTTCCTATTTCCCCCAAATATCTCTGCTTCCTGCTTTCAACTGCCTGTAATTTCCTTAGTTGAGCAAAACTCAACCAGCCAAACAACAAACGAGTAAAAAAACTTAAAGTTTTAACATCTGAATAATCACACTTATTAAAACCTCATTAAGATTGAATTATTGGTACATTTCTTGAGAACAGATTTAACTAAGGAAGACAAAGAAATAAACAGTAGAGTCACAGACACCAGAATTTGATATTGCTGTTGGGGTGGAGGCAGGGCAAAGAGAAAAAGAAGTTAACTCACAGGACATCAGAAACAAACTCTTCCTCATCACAATTTTGCTTGGGCTACTTTGTATCATGATTTAACAAATGCATGTGTGTGTCTCACTTCTCCAGCATAAGAGTAAATTCTCCGAAGGCAAAACCAGGGCCTGGCACAGCACTGGGAGCATAGTAGATGCTCAAAAGTACTTTTTCAGTGATTAAAATAAATTTAAAGATCTGTGGGAGAAAAATAGCCTTTAGGCTCTCTTTATACAGCTTAGCTTTTAGGAGAATAGTGATAGGAAGTGAACAAGTTTTACTCAGTTATTTCTCTGGAGGTGACCTCTGAAAGATTTGCAAATAAGTTGCTTGTCTTTTTAAGAGACTCTCTTGTTAGGCAAAAAGGGGCTACTGAAAATCAACTCTAAGATCTCTGATTATTCGTCATTACCTTGCTTAATAAAGGCTGATTAACCGAGTCTCTTTTCTTAGTTCTGGTGACTGTATAAGTTATCTTAGGTATTATCCACAAGGAAAAGATACAGAGAATATGGAAAGACAGCCCTGGGAGATTGTCATAGTGGTACAAGGGTGAGCTATGACACCATCTAGGAAGGACAGCTCTGTTGAATTGAACTGGATAACTCACCAGAGTCCTGCTTCCTGCCTAGGACTTTACTACTATAGTGAGTTGATATAGTACCACTGGTATTTCAAACATAAGTAATGCTTGCTTAACAAATATCAAACTTGTCACAAATTAATTGTTTATTAGCTACTAGTTCAGATGGAGAAGATCAAAATACTTTGCATTTTTGAGGAAGGTGTTATGAGCTACATTATTATGTCCCTCCCGCAAGTTCATATGCTGAAATCCTAATCCCTAGTACTTCAGAATGTGACTGTATTTGGAAACAGGGGCCTTAAAGAGGTAATTAAATTAAAATGAGGTCATTAGGGTGGGTCCTAATGCAATATGACTGGTGTCCTTATAATAAGAGGAAACACAGGCGGGTACAGAGAAAACACAATGTCAAGACAAAAGGAGAAGTCGAGCAATCTACAAGCTAAGGAGAGAGGCCTAAGAAGAAAGCAGAGCAGCCAATGTCTCAATCTCAATTTTCTCACCTCCAGAACAGAAAATAAATTTCTGTTGTTTAAGCTGCCTAGTTTGTTGTACTTCATTATTGCAACCCTGGCTGATTAATATAGAAGGAAACAAGTAAAAGTTGAATAACTTTGTCAGGTCATAATGAAATCCAGTAACTTGAAGAATCTGAAATTACATCTTTCTCCAGCCCCACCTTGTGAGCTAATCATAAAGTAACATTAGATTCTTTATAAACTACGACTATTGACAGTTCCATATGTAATCTCAGCAGTATTTTGGCAGAAATAGAATTCTTTCTTAAGGAGTTATCCCTCAGTTTTATTTGTTCTTTTCCTGAGTGGAACATTGGATTGCATTGTAGATAGCTACATCCTAGCTTATTGATTCTACTTTTCCTTATGTCTAGATTTCTTCTCTTATTTTTCATTTTTCTTAAATAAGTATTAAAACTTAAAACTTCTAAGCATAAATCTGTAGAACACAAACTTCTAAATGCAAATTTGCTAAAAGAGTTCCTTCTCAAATCATGTGATTACTATGTAATGAAGTAGACAAGCAGATAAAGTAATGATATAGTTTATTGACAGTATGTAAGACATGTCTTAGAATTTATTTCTCAGTACAACTTTATGCATGGAATTACCAAATGGCCCCTTGAAACTTCATAATTTATTGACATAAGAGTGTAATATAATCTTGGAACCCATGGAATTTTAGTGAATCTATAATACCCTAAAATAGTATGTACATTTTTTTGTATATGTGTCTTTTTTCTGGAGATAAAGTCCACAGAGTTCCTGAAAATTTTGAAGGGGACTGTGGCCTCCCCAACCCCCATATGAGAATTAATGCTAAAGAAGAAAACTAAGTACGCTATCAAAATTTTAAAAATTTTGTTATGAAAAAGATAACAAAATTTATCTTTTGAATTGAATCAAAATGCTATGTAGATTCTAATTTCTTGGTGTGGTTATTATATCTAAAATAAATGTAGTATTGTAAATTGGTATTTCTATTAAATGGTAACTTTCATTAATTAAATGTCTATTGCTTTAAACATTTTATTTTGAATCCTCATAGATCTTTTCAAGGTAAATACTATTCTCCTCATTTTACAGTTAGAAAACTAATCCTCCAAGAAAAGTAGGGGACTTATTGGGTAAAGGAGTGGTAGAAGCTCTATTTGGTGACAAAGTCTGCATACATTTTTTTTTTCTCTAAAAACTATATCAGTCTGTAAGCTAAAAATTTCATAGTCATTGTCTTTTAATACTCATAAATACCTTAAAAGATGCTACCATTGGTCTCACTTAACAGATGAGTATACTGAAACTAATGAGGTCACACTACTGGAAAGATGTAGTAGAGCTGGGTTCAAACATTAAAAAAAAATTGCAAGATGTTTGTTGCCTTTTATAAAATCAATAATCCCTTCTAAGTGATTGTCTGGATGAGTTAAAAATGTGTTTAGATGTAAATAACATAAACTTCTACAGAGTATTTAAACAAGTAAGAAGCTTATTCTCTAATAACAGGAAGCCTGGGAGACAATGGTCCAGGGGCGGTGCAGTGGTAGAAGGATATTTAGCAATGAATGAGGCTCATACAATCTTCCTGTTCTATCATCATTACCATGTAGCTTTCATCCTGGTAAAACGTCAACTTTACTTCCAGACATTACATTTTCACCCAACCCAGAAGAATAGGAAGTGCAATGGCCAAACCGAAAAAGGCTTCTCCTCAGGAGAGTTAATTTGGGAGGAGGAACCCTCTTGGGTAATGTTTTCCTGCATCTCAACAGCAGAACTTGATGGCCACTCTAGCAGCAAGGCTG
The DNA here is from genome assembly GCF_000696425.1 of Galeopterus variegatus. Classification (NCBI taxonomy): domain Eukaryota; kingdom Metazoa; phylum Chordata; class Mammalia; order Dermoptera; family Cynocephalidae; genus Galeopterus; species Galeopterus variegatus. The sequence continues at coordinate 42,834 of NW_007733448.1, read as the reverse complement.
GGAGATTGTGGACTGTGAACTAGGTACACGCTTTGTTGCCCTCTACCAATTCTGGGTTTGGTTGGAAAGAAAGAAGGGGAATGGAATTGAATGGCAAGCCAGTGGGGCATGTTAAATTGTTGTTTCCTTTTTAAATTTATTGATAGCCTCTTAGTGGCCTTTTTCAGTGACAATGGAGGAAACAACAATGACTTAGAAGACAGAATCTGACTAATCAATAAACAATTAACTGAGCAATTACTAAGTGAAAGGAACTGATGTTGGAGGTAGGGTCCAGGGGGCCCGACAGTCATCCTCAACCTGCCCAGTCCTCTTAAAAGGTTCTTGACTCCACCACAGAAAAGAATTCAAGGGCAGAGTCACAGCAGACAGTGAGAACAATTTTAATATAACAGATAAGAAAGACAGTTTCCACAGAGAGAGTGCAGCATTCTCCAGAGACAGAGCAGGGCCCACACCAAGTTTAACACAAAAGTAAGTTCAGTACAGACCTCAAGTCTAACACAAAAGCCAGAAAAACATATTGAAAGTTCAAGAGAATGAGGAGCTGCTTGCTGAAAGTAAGTTTGATACAAAGTAAAATAAACACACCTCAGCCAGCAAGGTGTGGGTTGTCTCGAGGAAAGTGAGCAACAATACTGCCTTCACCTGGGATTTGGCTTTTAGAGTTTCTCTAATGGATGTTCCATTAAAGGGGTGGTTCCCAATTGTATGCACCAGAATGTTCTGTGCTCTCTATTGAGCATGTCCAGCCACTGGATTTGCATTAGCCAGCCCCCTGTTGTCTCATTTTCCTTTGTTCATGCTAAAAATAGGTCTAACTGGCAGTAGTAGCTTTCTTCCCAGGGAGAGCTCAGAGGAGGGGGCCTGAGACCTCAGGAAGTGGCTAGAAACCCAGAGAGGTGTCTTGAAACCCCAGCCTAGGGAAACTGAGCATCCTGTGTCAGAACTGTTCTGGAGTCTTATGAAACAGTGATAAACATGAATACATGGTTCCTGATTCATATCTTATAACTTTGTGAGGAAAATGTTCAGAATGTGCATAAATAAGAGGAGTCCTGCCAAAAAGGAAGTATAATGTTGTATGTAAATGATTATCATGGATACTGTATTAGTTTGTTTCTGTTGCTTAGAATAGCTGAAACTGGATAATTTATAAAGAAATAGAATTCATTTCTCACAGTGTTAGAGGCTGGAAAGTGCAAAGTCCAGGGAACACATCTGGTGAGGGTCTTCTTCTGTAGTGACACAGAGTATCACATGGTGAGAATGGGCTGAGCAAGAGTGAGTTAACCTTTCTCACTGCCTCTCCTTATAAAGCCACCAGAACCACGCCCATTACTTCAGAAATGGATTAATCCATTTACAAGGGCACAGTCCTCATAACATAATTAATCACCTCTTAAAGACCCCAGCTTTAAAATACTATAATTGGATTTTTCATCTTCTTAACACTTTTATAATGGGGGTCAAGTTTCCAATCTGTGAACTTTTGGGAGACACATTTAACCCATTGCAGGTATATAACTGAATTTGGGTGGCCAAAAATTGAGACCTAAAGGTTTTCAGACAGAAGAAACAGTATCTGTGAAAGACTTATGAAACAGGAGGACATTGACTGTATGTAGAAAATTCAATATGGTGAGAACATTGAGAATTAGAAGAGTCACAATAACAGAAGTGAGAGCCAGATGAAGGAATAAATTATGATGAACTTCTTAGGGGATATTTAGGTCTCCAGTCCTTAAACTAAAGTCAATGAGAAACCAAGGAAAGGATTTAAATATGAATGGTGCGTGACTGAATTTTTTTTTTCCTTTTGTTTTGTCTTTTTTACTGACCGGTAATGGGATCGCAACCCTCGGTGTTGCGCCCGCACCGCGCTCAGCCAGTGAGCGGGAACCGGTCTCCACATGGGATCCGAACCCTCGGTGGGAGCACCGCTGGGCTCCCAAGTCGATAACTTCGTATAATGTATGCTATACGAAGTTATTACGCCCTCGGTGTTGCACCTGCACCGCGCTCAGCCAGTGAGCGGGAACCGGTCTCCACATGGGATCCGAACCCTCGGTGGGAGCACCGCTGGGCTCCCAAGTGGCACACTCTCCAGTGCGCCACTGGTCCAGCCCACGTGACTGAATTTATATTTTAACAGACCATTCTGACTTCCTATAGAGAATGCAATGGAGGGATGCTGTAGGGTATTTTATTGTTCAGAAATGAGAAGATGGAAGCTCATATTATTATGACAATAGTAGCTCTGTAGAAATGTTGATAGACTGTAGTGATATTGAGGTAGTGGGGTCTACCCATCTGGGTCCTAGGCTGGATATGAGGGCTGAAGGATAGGGGAACTCAGGTTTCTGGTTCAAGTAACTGGGTGAATTGTGGTGATAACATAGATTGATAAGAGTGACAGATTGGTAAGCTTTGAATGGACCATTTACTCCAACATTGGTAATTTATAGAGACAGAACATGTAGTAACTGTCTAATAACTTTTTCAATGGTTGAGCTCAGATGAACTTATTTACTTACAGTCATTGAGAAACTATGATTTTTCAGACCCTGTGTTTGGCACCTGGCATTATAAAAAGGAACGAGAGATTTGGTTTCTGTTCAACCAAAGTGTCAAGCCCAGGTTGACTAACTTCAGCCCAAGACATCTTCCATGCAATTTTTCCATCTTTTCTTTCCAATTTTTCTTCAGCCCAAGACATCATCTGTGCATTTTTTCTTTCTTTCTGGGGATTAATAGAATTATAACTTCTGGTATTTTTACACCCTTAAATTGATACCTTTGAGAGCAATTCTTTTACCAGTTTGAATCTGTGCTTAAATCTCACCAACATTTTTCCCATATCGACTACACAAATTGTCTTTAAGAATAGATACAAGCTTTCTGTAATATTGTCTTGATCTTCCAGTTGTATAGCTCTATCTTCTCTACTATAGTTTAAAATAGTTAAAAGCACAATTATGTCAAATTTCATTTGTATGCTCTCTCAATGCTTAAGACATTGTAATTAATTGTAGTTGCATATTCAGTTTTTTAGGTTTTAAAATCCCATTAGATTTACACACTTACTTAGAGGAGCCTATTATAAAATTTATAATTCCAACTTCGAAGTTATTATTCTTATTTTTACAATGCTTTATATGTGAGTTTTAAATTAAGAAATTACGTTCTTTACATTTTTCTTGAATTCTTTTTCAAAACCACATTTTATTGGTTTTATTTTATACCTTCATGTTTATTCTGTTTATCTTTCATATCATGTATTCCATTAGAGAATTAGGGAAAAGTATCCATAAAAATAGGTAAGAGCTTTCAATCTTGAGCTATTTGTTGCAATAGCAATTGTTTTGGGTGTTATGATTGATTTCATACTATGTGAAAGTTTATGTGTTTTCAATATTGGTGTTTTTCCTAGAAAATAAGTTTACAGAGCCCCTGACTATTATATTATCTTACATAAGATGCTCTATCATTATGTACGGTTAGTTTTCAAATGGCTTCAAAAACAAATAGTGGACAGTAAACCCAAGTAATCGAGCTATGGATCAGGTAAGAATGCACAATTTCCTTTATTTTCAGATAGAATTAGATTTTTTCCCCTTAACAGTCAGAGTACCTTTTGAAGGATTGATCTTAAATTTTATTTATAGCTTAATTTTGAACTTTTAATCAAAAACCTCCAACAATAATATTTTATAATGATAGAATCATCTGCCTCTGGAGATACTGAGTTTCCTACTGTTAGAAAACTTTTACATAAAATGGAATTATCAGTACAGTAAATGTGATAGTATAGAGTCTTGGTACATAGTTAGTACTCATTAAAAGCAATGGTAGAAGTAATGGTGGTGATGGTGATAGTAACAGTAGTGTTATATTTATTTTATTTATCATTATTATTATAATTATCTGAGGTAGTATTACTGTAAAGGAAGTTCAAACATGGGATAGATAGCCAGATTTTATGTAAATTAGGAATACTTCCATAGATTAGATTTATGGATTATCTAAGATTTATACTTTTAAATTATGTAAATGAATATTAAGAACTATTCAGTGAATAGTTGCATTTCTCTAGTCCAGTTGATTAGAACTTTAAATCAAAGTTAGCATATGAAACACTTTAAATAAAAACTTTGTATTTGAAAGTGAGGAAGATTCAAGTCTCTTCATGCCTGCAATGCACTAGACCAGCTGAACTAATTGTTGCCTGTTTCTCCCACCGCTTTTTACTGTCTGGCCTGCTTGTCTTTGTTCCTGTGGTTCTCCCACTTCAACCTTTTCAGACTAGCCAACTTTTAAAACTCACTTTTGGAGTCTCAAGATGGCGACAGGTCTGGAGCGGCCGTGCCAGGAGACAGCGTGATCCTGAGAGCTGTGCGCTGTGATACCAGAGTATTAATTGCATTTCCAAGAGCAACAAAAGGCGAATAATTCTTTCAACAACGATCCTGCATCGACAAACAAGCAGCAGCAGGTTCGAGGTTTTGGGGCCAACACAGAGGAGGACCCCTGAGAGCACCCAAGCACGGCTGCGGGAACGGGCGAGCAGCCCAGTCAACAAAGGCCAGGAAAGCCAGTGGAACTGGCGCAGAAATGGAGTGAGGAGCGCCGGACCGGCCCAACACTGCGAGCTCTGTGAGTCACCCCCAGCCCAGCCCCACTTGCGGGGCGAAGCACGACTGCTCCCCACCCGCCTGGCTCCCGCCTACCACACCAGGCTAGGCGCCCACAGCAGAGCTGCCTCCATTTTCTCGGGTGGGGGCAGAGACGGATGGCTTAGTGAGGGCAGGCCAGCCATTCTGGTTGGCTCGGCTCCCACTGAGACATGCCATTTGCTTACCTCGATGCGGGGCACCCCGGGGACTGTGGACCGGCCTACTCTCCCCGTGGATCTCAGATGGGGCTGGTAGCGTGGGGAGCCCCCAACCAGTGTCGGGGGGGCAGGGAAGAGGAGCCCGCCCAGATCATCTCTCCGCTACTCCCTGGGCGTCGGCCCCAGATAAACTACCTCTTCCTGGGAGGCAGATTGCATCTCTGGGGACCTCAGTTTGGAAGAGCCCCTAACTGATTTCTGGTGGGGAGAGCGGAGCCA
>NW_007733448.1:27024-36531 GCF_000696425.1 Galeopterus variegatus | reverse complement strand
TGGAGGGGACACATCTGGGTGGGAGGGGGGAGAGGGAGGAGGGAGGGAGGGAGGTTTTGGTGATGGGACACAATAACTAACTACATTGTATATTGACAAAATAAAAAAAATAAAATAAAACTCAAAAAAAGAAAAGAAAGTGAGGAATTATTTTTTCAATTATATTAATAATATTCTGGGCAGAATTAGTGCTGCAGTCATTTTGCAAATGCAAGATTGTCCCATATTTCAAGGCCTTGACCTATCTTGAGTGTTGTTGGGACAAATTATTTCCCAGTGCTATCTGCTGTTCCAGCGCTTAGTTTGAATCGACTGTTTACTATACAATTTAGGTATATGGACCAAAATGGTGTGTGGCTATGAGATATTACATATGCAAGGGATATATTCATTAGACTAGGCTAAGCATTATAACAAAGAGGCCCAATTCACTAGTCTAAACAAGTTCTGAGTTTATTTCTTTTATTGTAGCTATGCTGGAGCAGGATAGAGGAATTCCTGAGGTGAGCAGGTGACCAATACTACCCAATCATTCAAGGAAGTGTTTCCTTCCATCTTGTTCTCTATTGTCTCTAAGGTATTCATTGCATGCATGGTCAAAACAGAGTCACAGATACATCTAAGTAGCAGATAATTGAAATGACAAATAGAGCACGTTGGAGGTACCCCCAATGTTTAAGGGCAATAGCCAGGAAAACGCACCATAACTTTTGCTCCCACTGGAGACTCTACCTTACACATGTAAAGCTGGGGAAAATCATGCAACTGAGCAGCCTTGGCTTGGCACTTTTATTACTATGGAAAAGAAGGAGCTTAAACTTTGGTGGAGTGGACTGCTAGCAGTTCCTTCACAGAGTCCAGGCTCCTTCCCCAGCTGTGTGATGGAGCACCTTAAGATAAACCATGATTCAGTCTCTATCTCTGATAATCAAGTCTTTCCTTGAAGATCAGGACCTCATGTACACTTGTGAGGAATGGGCTTTCAAGGATGCTGATGGTAAACATATTATTCAGGAACCTCTGATCCCTGACTCTATCTTCTTTGAAAAATGGTGTCATCTTGTTGCGGCTGAGTGTGGCATTAGAATCAGGAGAGACCCAGCTGCCTGTAAATGTTTCCTATCAAGGGCATAGATTATTTGTTTACATTCTTTCTAAATTTACTGAAGGCCACTAGTATAAAAGTGTTGTGCCACATCAGGAAATGAGCTTCTCAGTTCCAGCAGTGCCTGACTTGGGGCTGACATTGCCAACTGTTAAGAAAAGCTATTCAAAATACGCTGTATCTGCTCCTTCTTCTAGGGGCCGCTTTATTGCTACTAAGTCCTTTTGGTTCTTGGATACCTATATTGGGAATTCTATTTCACTTAAAGTGGATGGTGTATATGGTCTCTTTTTATCTATCATCTGTCATCTATCTTATATCTATCTACCTATCTGACATATGTTATTTTTGTTATAATCTCTATGTATTTTATTTTATTCTTTTGAAAATATTATTCTGAGAAGGAGATTATAGGCTTCACCCAAGGGGTCCAAACAAAAAATCAAGAAACCTTGAATGAGACATAATTTAAAGATCAAGAAACATACACAGTAAAGATTCAAATCAGAGCCTTCTTTCTTCTCTTTCAATTATTTAATAAAATTTGAACTTGAACCTTCAGAAACCTCTTTGCATTGTTGCAATTTTATTCCAACTTTCTTACCTCTAAAATCTCCCATTATCATCTAGGAATTTTGGATTAAACCTGTTTCTAGTGGAACAAAGTCGTTTGAGGTCTCCAGAATATTTAAACTCATAGTGATTTGTTACATGGATGTTTTTTAAAATAAGGTAGTATTGAGAAATTTTAATTTAATTTCTCTACTTTTTGACTGTCAAATTTTTTTAATTGAAAAACATTGTTGGTGGGACTGCAAAATGGTGCAGCCTTTATGGAAAATGGTATGGAGGTTCCCACTGCTGGGAATATACCCAGAGGAATGGAAATCATCAAGTCAAAGGTATACCTGGTCTCCAGTGTTCATTGCAGCACTCTTTACAATAGCCAAGAGTTGGAAACAGCCCAAAAGTCCACCATCAGATGAGTGGATACGGAAAATGTGGTATATCTACACAATGTGATACTACTCTGCTATAAAAAAGAATGAAATACTGCCATTTGTAACAACATGGATAGAGCTAGAGAGAATTATATTAAGTGAAACAAGTCAGGCACAGAAAGAGAAAATATCACATGTTCTCACTTATTTGTGCGAGCTAAAAATAAATAAATAAATACACAAACAACCATGGGGGTGGGGGAGACGACACAACAATTACAATTCCTTGAAGTTGATACAACAAGCAAACAGAAAGGAGGTTGTTGGGGGGGGGGGAGAGGGAGGACGGAGCGAGGTTTCGGTAATTGGCCACAATAATCAACCACATTGTATATTGACAAAATAAAATAAAATTTGGAAGAAAAAAAATAACAAAAACAGCATGATAGGCAATCAATAGTTCACAGTGGGAAGGAAGAGAGTAGCAGTTGCTTTAGTTTTGCAAAGTACATCCTGTAAAGTAGGATGTTGGTAGTTACTTTCTGCATCCCTATAAATAGTACAAAATCCGCATTGATCTTAGGACATGAGGTTTCCCTGCTTGTTGTAAGGTCCTGGATTTCTGGCTTACTTCTGCATATGAGCAGTTTAAGTGGCAGCCTTGGCTATTGTCTGTCACATGGATGGGATTACAGGGGAAGAGAATCCACGTGAGGATCCACGGCACAACTATCAGTGTTGGCACGTTAATCTGTGGACTACAGTTAGAATACCAATAAAGAATCCACAAACTTGGGGCCGGCCCGGTGGCGCACTGGATAGTGCGCCGCTTGGGAAGCGCGACGGCGCTCCCGCCCGAGGGTTCGGATCCCACATACAGACCGGTTCCCGCTCACTGGCTGAGCGAGGCGGGGGAGCAACACCAAGGGTTGCAATCCCGTTGCCGGTCCCGGTCCAGTACGGGGGCAACACTGAGGGTTGCGATCCGTTGCCGGACACGGAAAAAGAAAAAAAAAAAAAAAAAAAAATCCACAAACTTAAAGTCAGAAAGAGAGGGATAGACAGAGATCTATCTGGTTGAGATCACCATTATATTAACCCTTTGGTAAGCAAATTTGTGCTGTGAATAAATGCACTGCATGTATTCCTTTCTTGTTATAATTTTTATTCTTTTAATTAATTTATTTATTTTTTATTTTCTTGTTATTAATGTTCCAACACTAATAAAAAGGTTTCTTAACTATCTTTTCATTTCACCATTGATAATTTGACTTGAAATAATCACTTGTAACTTGGATTATGGATCATACTTGTTGTGTCTAGACATCTGTTGAATATTGTTGAATATAAACTCTGGTCTTTAAAAAAAAAAAAAAAAAAACTAAATTAATGTTGACAAAGATGTGCCAGGCATTATTCAGAATGCTATTATGATGTTTATGAGTACATCATCGTTGTCCAAATTATTTTAAAAAGTTACTTTTCCTTGCCCCAATGGTCTATAGAGTTTGAGATGTCTCACATCAATGATAAATCCATTCTGACCTTGTGCAAAGTTAGTGCTGAAGCATAAAACAGAGTTCACTATTTCAAAGTCTATACTTTGTCCAGCAACACAACACCAAAATATATTGCAAATTATAAACTATATGCTATAAAAGAGTCAGTAGTTATCTGACCATTTTAGTTTTAGTCTAGATGGTAGAAAATAAAAATACTCATTATTATTGCAGAGAATCTCATTATTTGAGAAGACCTCAGGGAAGCAAGATTTTGGTATAATTTAAACTGTGTCTATACATATCACTGTTTCAATTCATTTAAAAGAAGTTTTGTTCACATGACCTTAGAGAATAACAAATTAAAAATTAACAAATATGCTGTATTTCTCTTTTTTAGTTATTACATCTAAGATATACACTACTGGCCGTTCATTGAGTCTCAAACTGTACCTTAGCAAAGAAACCCATTTTTATCTGTGTATTAGTCTGTTATGTGTTGCTATAACAGAATACCTGAGACTGGGTAATTCATAAAGAAAAGTGACATTTATTTGGCTTACAGTTTCTGAGGCTGAGAAGTCCAAAGTCCATCTCATGGTGACGACAGTGACTTAGGGTCTCACATTGCAAGATGGTGGAAGCAGAGAGAACAGAGAGAGAGAGCGACAGACTCTCCTCTTCCTTTAAAGCCCTCAGAACCACGCCCCTGACCACCATTTTTAATCCATTCACTACTGCAGGGTCCTACAATCCAATCACCTCTTTAAGGCTCCACCTTTCAATTACCATAATAGGATTTCTCACCCTCTTAACAGTCACATGGAAGCTAAATTTCTAACACATAAAACTTGAGGGACACAATTCAAGGTTTGGGGAGTTTTGGGGGCACATAATTCAATCCACTACAATCAGCTATTATTTTGTTTAAGTATATTGATTTATTAAGTTTATTTTATTTAAATAAAGTTCTACTGCAGATATGAAAAGGGTATAATTTGTATTTTAGGAACATATTGTGTCAGTGTTAATTGTGTAAACTGATTTTGCAAATATGGTAAACAAGAACAAAAGGAAGCTTTGAGGGAAACCAACAGCAATTTATACTTTATGCTCCTTTTTATTTCAACACTGTACTTTGAAATCAACTATTTTCCTTTTGCTCACAGTAGTATGGGCAGACTAAATAAGTTCTCATTTTTGAAGAGTGATGAGACTATTTTTGTTTAGAAAATATGTGAGTTAAAAATAGCAAATATTTTCCAGCTACCTGAAAGCTAATGTTTCAAAACTCTCTATAAGGTGCTTTTATACATTTTAAATTTAAAATTTTTCATAGCTAGCATTGAAGTTATAATAGGGAAAATAAAAAACAGTAAATTACATTTAAAGACAAATGAGTGTGGTGTGTGTGTGTGTGTGTGTGTGTGTGTGTGTGTGTGTTTATCACCTTCTGCCCTCATTTGTGCTAACCACAGGACATAATTTATCTTGATAGTCATTCACTTCTCAGTCTGTCTGGAATGAAAATACCTTGTGCATGATTATCCAATGCTATTATCTTAAGCCAATAAATAAGTTTCACTATGCTACTTACAGTTTCTTTCTACGATCCATATTAATAAAAGGCTAAAGAAGCACAGGGATACTGTGAAATGTTTTACTCTGTAAAACTGCAAATTAAATGTTAGCTTTTAAAATTTAAGGTTGCTAAACGTTACTCATATATTTAGAAGTTAGAACTTGCTTAAACTTTGATAATTAAGTTTAATTTAAGACTATGTATAACCCTATTTTTCAATAACATAGCAAAACATTTTTCAAAAGAAGAAAAACTTGAGTCTTAGTCTTACTAGTGTTTTTATCACATTTCCCATGTGAAGGGCAAAATGGGAGATTCACTGGTTATTTCTCAGAACACATTTTGGAGGCCCATGGGAGGTAGATGCTCCTTTTTTGCAAATGGAAAAATGTAGAGTGCCTGAGTTTTCAAAGCTGTCTTAGAAGCAGGAGCAGAATTCCAGGGCACAGTGCTCGTGCTCCTGAATGCCTTTACCTTACAAAGGAGCTCATCTCCACATTAACTAACCTGTCTGCCTTTCATACCAGCTAAGCAGTAAGGACTTTAGTCTCCTGATTGACACAGAGCCAAGAAGATCTGGGGCACAGTGTCACATGAACAAGTTTCTGGGATGGTGACTCTTTCCCTACCCTTTTTCCCCCCCGCAATCTGCTTAATCTTTTCTTGACTCTCAAACCATTTGCCTATGTCACAGGAGAGAAAACCTGCTTGGAAGGGGATCTCATAAATATCAGGAATGATATCTGTAGATAGTGACAGAGTTTTAAAGTTACCCATTTGCTAATGATTTCTTAGCAACTCAGGTTGATTCTACCCTCAGCATTTAGGTTCAAAGATGACCCAGGCTTGGCCCAACAGGGAACTAAATTTTTATTAGCCATAGGGATTGATTTAGAGATAGGTATATGACAAAAGGAGGCCAATATTTTTATAAGCCAGTAGACAAGAAGAGAATATCATTAACTTTATTAGAGAAGCAATCTAAGAAATTGAGTAGATATTGCTTGGACTGAAGAAATCCATTTTTTTCTTACAGTTTTTTTTTGTAGTGATTGTCAATATTCTTTTAATTAAACAGTGAAATCACTACACATTCTATATAGTCTTTAGTGTTAAGTTTTAAATATATGAAATAGAAAAATACTGTACTTGAGGACTGTCACCCTCCTGAAAGCATTTTTGTATATTTTTTCTCAGATTATCACCTATGTGTGAGATCTTCCTGACCATAGCACAGAGCTCTCCATTCTTTAATAATAAAGAGAAGAAATTTAGAGTCAAGGAATGTTCCAGATCTGTGGGAGGTTCATGATTTAATCAATGATCATATATTTATTACTAATGTGAGCATGTGAATATGCCCCACAGGGATCTTCCATCATAATATACATGCATATCCTAGATTTGTTTACTTATATGATTTTAGGGGTGTGGTAAATCTGTTGGTTCAAATACATATCTCTTCACCAGCTCTGCCTCACTAATATTCCAACAAGAGAGGGTCATTTTTGTGGATTGGAACTCTCTGTCTTCTGCTGTCTCTTAGGAAACATGCAAGCACCAGCTGTAATGAATATACTCACTAATCAGCCATCAATATCCTGACTTGGATTAGTATAGAATATTATTTTCCTACCAATGTAGAAATAAAAGAGCATGATTTTTGATTGAGAGGTCAAAAGGCCAATACGTTTCAAAAGTGACAGAGTGCCAATTTTATTTCAAGTGGCATCATTGTGTTTTGATGGGTTCAGAATAATAGAACATTTTGAGAGGAAGCTGCGGGGAGAAGAGGAACTGAAGTTGGATTTAGAAGACTTGGCTTTAAATTCTTGATATGATCTGCCGCATACCCATTGTGTGACCTTGGGAACATAACGTAACTTTACTGAACCTCAGTTTCTCAATTTATACAATGTAAATAACCATATGTTGTGAGAATTAAGGGAGGACAAAGCATGTGATTGCACCTGGCCCATGTAAGTATTTAAAGAATTACTAAGAAAAAAAGAAAGCAAAATGGTATGTTAGAAAAAGCAAGGGTTATAAATTTGCCTCAACCAGGATTCATATCCATAACCTAGTAGCTGTGTGAGCTTGGATTTGTGCCTCAGTTTCCACATTTGACTAATGAAAAATATGATCTTTACCATAAAGAGTTATTTTGAAGATTAAAAGAGATGATATATATAAAGCACCCGACACACTGTCTCCTTCATGATATTACACCCATTGAAGTTGAATCAACTTGAATTTCAGTAGAAATCCAGAGTACAAGTGGACTAAAAAAAAAAAAATCCCATTCTAAATTTCAGATAAGTCTCTTGATAACACTATTGAAGTGAAATTATGTAGGAAGTGATTAAGTGTGCTTGTGACCCCCTGACAGTAATCAGTATGCACTTTCATATACAAAATTGAGTTTATTTGGTTCATCCAACCTGCTTTACACAGGCTGTAATCCCAGACAACTTTTCCACTTTGTGTTTTTTCTTCCTTGTTTTTGTTTAATCTACTGAAATATGATGGTAACACACATCAGACAGAAGTCACTAAAAAAAAAAAAAAGAAAGAAAAATCCTTGATTTCTATTTAAGGTAGTTCCAAATTGACACACAGACTTGTAAGTTGGTTTAGAATTCCAAGCACTGCCCATAGAAACAATATTAGCCATGTTAATTAGGTCTCCAGGACAGCCAGAAGAAAAAAACCAAAAATCAATACAGCCTACAGGTCCCTGAGCTGAAGCATTAATAGTAATAGTGCAAGGTCTGCATTCCACAGAGAAATCACAATGACCCTTAAGGGAAGAATCATCTGAGGAGAATTTTAAAAACAGTTGAAGTTTACATTTGGCCCCTGGGTTACATTTTCCCCTCAGCCCTTTCTCAACTATTGCTTTCTTTCTTGACCCAGGCCTCACATATTGCCTTTTAATAAAACACTCCACCTCATCCTCCTAAGTTTCCTTCTTTCTGTGTCTCTCCCACTGAAGCCTTCATGGTTCTTTTCCCTTTTCTTCATCTCCAATTCAAACTCCTGTTCCCCAGGTGCCACCTCCTAACTAGGAAGAAGCAAGAGGATTGAATTAATTTGTAGTAAAGTGAATTATCTACGATTTCATCAGCTAACAATTCTTTACTTTTGTAAGGGACAGTTATTCTCCCAAATTAACACACAATCAGTAGAATTTCAGGACATGTAACAGATAATTCAAAACAAAAAAACAACACGTGGGTCTGTGTGTTCCATGCTGCCTAGGGTCATTCAGGTTCAAGGTTGGGGGGACCGTACATACCAGATGTGAGTGAAGGATGAAACCCAATCTGTTTTTCTGGCCAAGCCTTGCACCCAGATGCCAAGTACCTTCAGATTAGGGATGAACACTCTTTTTCTAATTTGTACAAGGGTATGGCAAGAGCTAGCAATGGCTCCAGGGTCAGGAAAGCTAATTTTGGGCAAAGGATAGACTGTAAAGAAGCCAGCTCTGTACCATAAAGCACAGCTTGGACATGCCATTTCTGATTTATCCAGCTAGTTTCAGTCTTCATTTTCTGAATTTATAAAATATTTAAACGTTCCAATTTATTTTCCCCTCTTGAATGGATTCTTGGCAAAATGGCAGTAAGAGGAGACATGTTGAGGATCATATGTGGGTCTATCATGGATCAGAGTTCAACAATGCTGAGAAAGAGCCTTTGTTTTTTTTTCTCCTGCTGACACCATGCATCCTAGTGAATATCCTCACTGCACACCAGTTTTATGCTAGTTGCTGTTGCCTGAGGATATTTCCCACACTTCCTGGATAGATTTGCATGGCTATTTTAAAACTATTCTGCATTCATCTCTTCTAGCTTGTCTACCTTTTTTCTAACTCTGTCTCTGTCACTCTCTCCCTCTCTTCTCCAGCCATAGTAACCTTCTTTCACTTCCCTCCAGAAGCCAGCTTTCTCTTACCTCTAGAGTCTGGACAGTTGCATGCCATTCTCTTTACTGAGGTCTCTTTCCCACATAACTCATCTGGTTAACACAAATTATGTTCTTGGATAAAATGTGGCTTTTTCCACCTCCTTCATCTGTTAACTCCACTCAGCCAAGAATGGGTTAAGTGCTACCACTAGGGGATCCTAGAGCTCTTTTACTTTTCATTGTAATAACTTGTTTTTCTTGAAAGACTGAAAGCTCTTTGAGAAAGGAGCCCTGTATGTTGTACTCAAGGCTGTATCTCCAGCATCATGCACACTGGAAGCTCTCAATGAACTTACATTGAGTGAATATTCTTGTCATACAAGTTGTGCCTTTATTTTTTTTATTTTATTTTATTTTTTTTTTGTCTTTTGTCTTTTTTCCGTGTCCGGCAATGGATCGCAACCCTCAGTG
>NW_007733448.1:23323-26086 GCF_000696425.1 Galeopterus variegatus | reverse complement strand
CCTCCAGAAGCCAGCTTTCTCTTACCTCTAGAGTCTGGACAGTTGCATGCCATTCTCTTTAATGAGGTCTCTTTCCCACATAACTCATCTGGTTAACTCCTATTATGTTCTTGGATAAAATGTGGCTTTTTCCACCTCCTTCATCTGTTAACTCCACTCAGCCAAGAATGGGTTAAGTGCTACCACTAGGGGATCCTAGAGCTCTTTTACTTTTCATTGTAATAACTTGTTTTTCTTGAAAGACTGAAAGCTCTTTGAGAAAGGAGCCCTGTATGTTGTACTCAAGGCTGTATCTCCAGCACCATGCACACTGGAAGTTCTCAATGAATTTACATTGAATGAATATTCTTGTCATACAAGTTGTGCCTTTAGATCTACAGGTCTCTGCATGAACAAAATCACCATCTGGATTGTTCTGATTCGGTTGTATTAGTGAGGAGGGCTCTGTGCACGATTCAACTCATTTAACCAGTAAGTCCTGTATCACTAAAATCATTTAATATGAAAAATCTGTGAAAGAGTAAAAGAGGATTAAAGAGTCACTTGTAAATAGCAGTTGACTTGGGCAGGAAAAGGAAAAGATGTGTAAGGCTCCTGATGAAGGCTTTTGGGATGATGGGCATGGACGGTATAATGCTTCCACAGTACTTTTCAGTCTGGGCACAACATTTGGGATTGAACTGTTGCCAAGGCCCTACTCTTTGCTCTCTTTCACTCTTTTCTTTCTGTCCTCTGTCTACAACAAACTTGGAAACAGCAAAATTGCACCTACCTAAAAGTCAGAAAGCCAGCTGGTGCCATTTGGATCAATGCATGAATGATCATTTATCCTAAGAGGAAGCCAGGAATTACAATGAAGATATTTATAAAATAGAAAGGAATATGCATATATCTGGATATCTAATGTGTCTACCTTTTAATCCATATTATTTTTTTCTCCAAAGCCAGAATCACAGTATTAAATCTTTTGCCTTTATAGTTCCATAAATGGTACACCCAGGAAAGATAAGTTATCCTATCTAATTCACTTGTTTTTTTTACTTTAAGAGAAAAACTTGCCAGTATACCTAGTTTGGATTATAAAGAACTGCTTCTCCCCCAAGGTTGAGCATGAAACATTAAGCTTTCACCTAAAACCCAGGACTTATCTTTAAGAAAGTGTTGGAAATTTGCTAGAAACCACAAGATGGTTTGTTTGCATTCTAGCACAGGCTATTACTCAAATCTGTAACTCAGATCATTATCATGTGCATCTCCAGAGGTTGTGTCCCACTGGTGTTTTGCAACGGGTGGGTGGTTGCAAGGTAATTTTTCATCTACCCATGGATGTTTTCACTCCAGTGGTCATTTTCCTGGGGCTGCAAGGTAGAGAGAGATTTTCTATCAATGTTTAAGCACCTCCTGGCAGAGAAAATTGAATGAAAACAGACAATTACCTGTTTTCCATGGTAGCGTCAATTTTAAAGCAGAGCTATTTTAAAACAAAGAAACAGACGGAGAATCTAAAAGAAAACGAATCCTGCAATTTTCTGTTTGGGAAGCACTTACTGGGTAATTGCTGGGTGCTGAGTGATTTGAAGTGGGAAATGGGATGCAGATTTAATGAGATCCAGCCTGAGGCACCATTTGCAGAAGCCCAAAACGGCAATAGTGGAGGATTATTTTCATACCTTCTGATTGTTCCTGCTTTGTCTCTGTGAAATGACCAGAATTTTCTCAGTTCAGTACTACAGAATGTACTTTCATCCCTTTAAAAAATGGCCTCTGGTGACACCAACTTGTGAAAGAACACAGGCAAGTCAATGGCAAGGAACCTGATGCTCTTCCAGGACTAAAGATCAGCCTGTTCCATAACAAAGGAGTTGATTAAGAAGACTTTAACATTCTCCCTTGGCTTGACTAAACTTTAGATAATTTTCTTCCTGACTATAGGCCCTTGACCTCCCTTTTCTTAGAACATTTACTTCAGAAATCCTACAATTGTAAATTTTTCTCTGCCCCTTTGAAATACATTAGTCTCCCCCATTCATGGTTTCACTTTCTATGGTTAACTGTGGTCCAAAAATATTATATGGAAAATTCTAGAAATTAACAATTCATAAGTTTTAAATAAGTTTATTACAGTATATTTTATGTTTTAAACAACTTTTATTACAGTGTGTTGTTATACTTGTACTATTTTATTATTAGTTATTGTTTATCTCTTACTGTGCCTAATTTATAAATTTAACTTTGTCATAGGAATGTATGTATAGGAAAAAAACAAAGTATGCACAGGGTTCAGTACTATCTGAGGTTTCAGGCCTCCACAGAATGTCTTGGAATGTATCTCCCTGTGGATAAGGGCAGCTACTGTGCATGTAAATCTTCTCTCAGACTCTTGCCAGTTTTGCAAGCCACGAATGTCTTTCTCAAGGACATGGGAACCATCTCTTTGAAATGTAAATACTGAAGTAGATAGCAGCCCTATCTTCCAGTCTCTATAGGAGGGTAAGAACCTAACTTGGGTGGGTGCCAATTAGCAAACACAGATTGCCTAATTACAGAGAAAAACATTTGCAAATTTAGGAATAACCCATCATGCTGGGCACATCTCACTGATCAACCTCTCTTTAATGCCCTATAGGACTTCCACTAGCACACCCCAGGGCTTGAAAATCCTCTTGCCATTTGTTTCAACAAAGTTGAGTTTACTCACTCTCTCCTTTATTGCAACAGTCTTGACAAAAGTCTTCCTTGTCTGTTTAACTTTGCCTGGTGCAA
>NW_007733448.1:20147-23230 GCF_000696425.1 Galeopterus variegatus | reverse complement strand
CAAAGTATGCATAGGGTTCAGTACTATCTAAGGTTTCAGGCCTCCACAGAATGTCTTGGAATGTATCTCCCTGTGGATAAGGGCAGCTACTGTGCATGTAAATCTTCTCTCAGACTCTTGCCAGTTTTGCAAGCCACGAATGTCTTTCTCAAGGACATGGGAACCATCTCTTTGAAATGTAAATACTGAAGTAGATAGCAGCCCTATCTTCCAGTCTCTATAGGAGGGTAAGAACCTAACTTGGGTGGGTGCCAATTAGCAAACACAGATTGCCTAATTACAGAGAAAAACATTTGCAAATTTAGGAATAACCCATCATGCTGGGCACATCTCACTGATCAACCTCTCTTTAATGCCCTATAGGACTTCCACTAGCACACCCCAGGGCTTGAAAATCCTCTTGCCATTTGTTTCAACAAAGTTGAGTTTACTCACTCTCTCCTTTATTGCAACAGTCTTGACAAAAGTCTTCCTTGTCTGTTTAACTTTGCCTGGTGCAATTTTATTTTGACAGGACCTAATAAAAAGGAAAATGGTTGTGAAGATCTTGAGGATCATTTAACAAACTATGTACCCTATATTACTGTGGCTGCCATAACAAAACACTACAGACTGGGTGGTTTAAACAACATAATTGTCTCACAGTTCTGGAGTCTAGAAGTCCAAGATCAAGGCATCAACAGGTTTGGTTTCTCCTGAGGACTCTCTCCTCGGCTGGCAGTAGACCATTTTCTTGCTGCATCATTACCTGGTCTTTCCATTTGTGTGCATGCTTGACATCTCTCTGTGTCCCCAAATTTCCTCTTCTTCTAAGGACTCCAGTAGGTTGGATTAGGGCCTACACTAATGGACTCTTTAACTAAATCTCACTTTTAAAGGTCCTATATCCAAACACAGTTACATTCTGAGGTACTAGGGGTTAGGGCTTGTATTAGTCCATTTCTGTTGCCTGTAACAGAATATCTGAAACTGGATAATTTATAAAGAAATTAAATTTATTTATTACGGTTTTGGAGCTTGGGAAGTCCAAGATGTAGGAGGTACATCTGGCGAGGGCCTTCTTGTTGGCAACTCTCTGCAGCAGCCTAGGGTATCACATGGTGAGAGAATGGGGTAAGCAAGAGAGCTAACCTTCTCACTTGCTGTCCTTTTAAAGCCATCAGAACCATGCCCATGACAACCCATTAAAAACATCAACCCATTACTCTGTAGATGGATCAATCCATTCACAAGCACATAGTCCTCACAATCCAATCACCTCTTAAAGACCCCACCTTCTACAACCACACTGGATGTTAAGTTCCAACATGAGCTTGGGGGAACATTCAACCCACAATAGGGCTTCAAACAAATTTTTGGCAGCTCAATTCAACTAATAACACTCACTTTCTATTTTTGTTGCTGTTGTCTCTACCACTCCTTTCTTAGAGAAAATCTTACTTCCCCAAACTACCAATCCAACCATTTTCTGAAAAGTTTGCACTTCTCAAGAAGAACAATGCAAATCTTACTCATTTCCTACCCTTTGCACCAAAAAGGGTAGTAGGGGAATATTCAATGCAAAGTCAGTAAGTTAAAGGTAAGGAGAGGGCTTGGGGGTAGGGAGAAGGTTGAGCTACTCAGCAGGGATTATGGTTTAGAAAGATGAAGATATCCACTACACATATTTAAGTTTTGCTCCATTAAGTTAACACAGCACCTNAAAAGGTAAGGAGAGGGCTTGGGGGTAGGGAGAAGGTTGAGCTACTCAGCAGGGATTATGGTTTTGAAAGATGAAGATATCCACTACACATATTTAAGTTTTGCTCCATTAAGTTAACACAGCACCTTGAAGTACAAATCAATATACTGTTACGTCTTTTAAAAAATTTTATAATTGTGTTGGAATTAGCATAGTTTGTTTGTTTGTTTGTTTGTTTACTTATTTATTTATTTATTTTTACTACAAGTGTCAATTAAACAAATACCAGCATTTAATATAGATGACAATTTCAGTTATTCTATTTTGGCACATCTCTTTTAATAGGCCAACATCCGCACACACAAAAATCGACTTCTAAAAGACCCCACCTAATGGAACTCAAACAGCTCTTTGGAAGTGTTTCAGAAAAAAAGTAAAGCAGAGAAGAAAAGTTCCTATTAGAAATTCTATATAAAATCCACAGTATTGCCTGAGACTAGATTTTTCTTAACATTAGAAAAAAAAAAACAGTATTTCATTATTTTTTATAGCAGAGTAGTATTCCATTGTGTAGATGTACCACATTTTCCATATTCACTCATCTGATGATGGACATTTGGGTTGGTTCCAACTCTTAGCTATTTTAAAGAGTGCTGCGATGAACATTGGAGAACAGGTATACTGCCATTTGCAGCAACATGGATGGACCTAGAGAGAATCATATTAAGTGAAATGAGTCAGGCACAGAAAGAGAAATATCACATGTTCTCACTTACTTGTGGGAGCCAAAAATAAATAAATACACAAATAAACAAGGGGGGAGGGAAGAAGACATAACAATTACAATTTCTTGAAGTTGATACAACAAGCGAACAGATATGAGGTTGTTGGGAGGGAGGGGGAGAGGGAGAGGGAGGGAGGTTTCAGTAATTGGCCACAATCAACCACATTGTATATTGACAAAATAAAATAAAATAAAACAAAATAATGAAAAAGAAAAAGCCCAGAATTTGTAAAATACAAATAGAGCAATTCCATTATTACAAGATGTATTCTTGTGTAAGGTGTGCTATTTTCTTTGATAAATTCATTTGACTACTAATTTTTTTTTTTTCCTTTTTGTCTTTTTTCGTGACCAGTAATGGAATCGCAACCCTCGGTGTCGCGCCCGCACTGCACTCAACCAGTGAGCGGACTGGTCTCTATATGGGATCCGAACCCTCGGCGGGAGTGCCGCCCTCTACCGAGTGTGCCACCGGGCCGGCCCCCATTTGACTACTAATTTATTTATTTTTTATTTATTTATTTATTTATTTTTAAATGTATTTATTTATTTATTTATTTATTTTTCCTTTTTGTCTTTTTTTTTCATGTCCAGCAACGGATCGCAACCCTCAGTGTC
>NW_007733448.1:17545-19423 GCF_000696425.1 Galeopterus variegatus | reverse complement strand
GCGCCGCCGCGCTCCCAAGCGGCGCACTGTAGCAGTGTGCCACCGGGCCGGCCCCTTAACTACTAATTTAAAAGATTGATAATAGGAAGAGTAAGTTCTAGTGTTCTATTGCATGGTAGAGAGACTATAGTTAACAACAATTTATTGTATAATTTTAAATAGCTAATAGAGAGGATTTTGAATGTTCTGTACACAAATGACTAATGTTCAAGGTTTTGTACATGCTAATTACCCTGATTCGATCATTGCACATTGTACACCTGTACCCAAATATCACAATATACCCCATAAATATATACAATTATGTGTTGATTAAGAAAAAATAAATTTAATAAAATATAAGAAAAGAAGACTCTGAACTAATTTTTCTTAATAACTCACTGCCTGTTAAGAATTTATTGGTGTTCTCTAAAATAAAATTATAAAAACAAGCAAAGACATTTATGAATTGTGACTAAAAACTCCTTTCAGAATGAGAAAGTTGTCCTTGAGCAAGCTGAGGTTAGAAGCCAATTTTTCTGTTGCCAAATAAGCAAGGAAATGCAAACTTGGCTATTTTAAATATCTGTAAAGATGTTAACTACTGTCCTATTTCAATTCATACTTATTATGTACAATTTATGTGTGTACTATTGTATTTCTTTTCAGTTTTCTAACTTTCTCTGAGAGACAAGTGTTTAGCCTTATTAAAAGTGGTTTTACAGACAGAATTTCTTTCCCAAACCCTACAACTTTGCCCACACGTAGGCAATATCTGTCTAAGTTTCCTGACTTCACTATTTACTGTTCTGACTTTGCATATTTATGGGATTCAAGTCACCAGGCTCCTGCTTGTATTCTCTTTTGTAATTTTTCTGGGGTTTATCATTATTTCCCAAGCACTTCCAGCCTCTTAAATCCTAGTGGAGGTCATAGGCTTTTCTTTCCCTTATTCCTTTTAGCTTTTCATCTCACCCGTTCTTCCTTCTTCAATCATCCATTTTTTGGGAAAATGTTTCACCCACATTCTCACCCATTCTCCCAATAGTAATAAAAGTAGTATTTCACATTTACTGCATATTCACTATGTGCCAGAAGCTAAGTGCAGTGCCTGGATAATTCATTTACTCTTCATAACAACCCTGTGAGGTTATTGTTATTGATAGTTATCATCCACATTTTACAGATAAAGTTACAGAGAGGTTAAGTAACTTGCCCAAGGACACACAGCCAGTTTGTGGGATTTGAACTCAGGTAGTCTGGCTTCAGAACCTGTGACTAGCATACAATAGAATATGATTAGAAGCAATGTATAATAACCCTATAGAAACTTCTAGCAAACCTCCATATTTTTTCTTTTCCCTGGTTCATTCTCTGAATGAATAAGATCCAGGAGAAGGCCTAGCCACAAGACTTATATTAAGTAGTGACATGAGTGAGATTTTGGGGACTGGGAGATGCTAAAAATTAAAATGCCCTTAGCTTCCCAGTTTAAGAATAGAACACATTGTACACAATTATTGAAAATCAACCTTGTACCCCACATGTATGTATAATAAAAAAAAAAAAAAAAAAAAAAAACAAAAAAAAAAAAAGAAAGAAAACAACAAAAAAAAGAGTAGAACAGCTTGTTTGGTACTCATTTTCATAAAAACTCCAGATTTGAAATTATAAGCTTGTTTGGTGGCAAATGCTACTAATAAGAGGAAAATTTGAATGGCCAGGCTATTTTTTAAGCAGACACCCATCTACTTAAAAAAAATAAATAAAGATATTTTTAGCCACATTTTAATCATGTCAAAATAGTAGACCAGGTTCTTGAAGCAGACCTACCTTAAGGTCATCTCAGGCAATTCCTTAAAGCAGACAGGTGCCACTGAGTACTGGCAGCTTCCTTCT